>NW_024112523.1:0-15448 GCF_003073215.2 Triticum urartu | reverse complement strand
AGGGCAAGGGCAAAGGGATACTTCATGAAAACGGCAATTCAGCTGCTGCTCTAGTGAAGAAACCCAAGGTTGAACCCAAACCCGAGACTAAGTGCTTCTGTAATAAGGGGAACAGCCACTGGAGCAGAATTACCCTAGATACTTGGTAGATGAGAAGGCTGGCAAGGTCGATAGAAGTATATTGGATATACATTGTGTTGATGTGTACTTTACTAGTACTCCTAGTAGCACCAGGGTATTAGATACCGGTTCGGTTGCTAAGTGTTAGTAACTCGAAATAAAAGCTACGGAAATAAACGGAGACTAGCTAAAGGTGAGCTGACGATATGTGTTGGAAGTGTTTCCAATGTTGATATGATCAAGCATCGCACGCTCCCTCTACCATCGAGATTGGTGTTTGCGTTGAGCATAGACATGATTGGATTATGTCTATCGCAATAAGGTTATTCATTTAAGGAGAATAATGGTTACTCTGTTTATTTGAATAATACCTTCAATGGTCTTACACCTAAAATGAATGGTTTATTGAATCTCGATCGTAGTGATACACATGTTCATGCCAAAAGATAGTAATGATAGTACCACCTACTTGTGGCACTGCCACGTAAGTCATATCGGTATAAAACGCATGAAGAAGCTCCATGTTGATGGATCTTTGGACTCACTCATTTTTGAAAAGTTTGAGACATGCGAACCATGTCTATTGGTGTGTATGCATGAAGAAACTCCATGCAAATGGACCGTTTGGACTCACTTGATTTTGAATCACTTGAGGCATGCAAATCATACCACATGGGCAAGATGACTGAAAGCCTCGGTTTCAGTAAAATGGAACTAGAAAGCAACTTGTTGGAAGTAATACATTTTGATGTGTGCAATCCAATGAGTGCTGAGGCGTGTAGTGGATATCGTTATGTTCTTACTTCACAGATGATTTGAGTAGATGTTGAGTATATTTACTTGATGAATCACGAGTCTGAATTATTGAAAGGTTCAAGTAATTTCAGGGTGAAGTTGAAAGATCGTCGTGACAAGAGGATAAAATATCTATGATATGATCATAGAGATGAATATCTGAATTACGAGTTTGGCACAGAATTAAGACATTGTGGAAATTGTTTCACAACTAATACAGCCTGGAACACCATAGTGTGATGGTGTGTCCGAACATCATAACTGCACCCTATTGGATATGATGCATACCATGATGTCTCTTATCGAATTACCACGATAGTTTATGGGTTAGGCATTAAAGACAACCGCATTCACTTTAAATAGGGCACCACGTAATTCCGATGAGATGACACCGTATGAACTATGGTTTAGAGAAACCTAAGCTGTCATTTCGTAGAAGTTTGGGGCTGCGACGCTTATGTGAAAAAGTTTCAGGCTGATAAGCTCGAACCCAAAGCGGATAAATGCATCTTCATAGGACACCCAAAACAGTTGGGTATACCTCCTGTCTCAGATTCGAAAGCAATAAGGGATTGTTTCTAGAATCGGGTCCTTTCTCGAGGAAAAGTTTCTCTCGAAAGAATTGAGTGGGAGGATGGTGGAGACTTGATGAGGTTATTGAACGTCTCTTCAACTAGTGGCGGGCAGAGTGTCCTGTGGTAGGGCACAGGAAGTTGTTCCTGTGGCACCTACACCAATTGAAGTGGAAGCTTATGATAGTGATCATGAAACTTCAGATCAAGTCACTCCCAAACCTCGTAGGGATGACAAGGATGCGTACTACTTCAGAGTGGTACGTAATCCTGTCTTGGAAGTCATGTTGCTAAGACAACAATGAACCTACGAGCTATGGAGAAGCGATGGTGGGCCCGGATTCCGATAAATGGCTCGAGGCCATAAAATCCGAGAGAGGATCCATGTATGAAAACAAAGTGTAGACTTTGGCAGAACGGCTCGATGGTCGTAAGGCATTGAGTACAGATGGATTTTAAAAGGAAGACGGACAATGATGGTAAGTGTCACCATTAAGAAAGCTCGACTTGTCGTTAAGATGTTTTCCGACAAGTTCAAGGAGTTGACTACGATGAGACTTTCTCACTCGTAGCGATGCTAAGAGTCTGTTGGAATTATATTAGCGATTACTGCATTATTTATGAAATCTTGCAGATAGGATGTCAAAAAACATTGTTTCCTCGACGATTTTCTTGAGGAAAGGTTGTATGTGATACAACCGGAAGGTTTTGTCAATCCTGAAAGATGCTAATAAGTATGCAAAGCTCCAGCAATCCTTCTAAGGACTGGAGTAAGCATCTCGGAGTTGGAATGTATGCTTTGATGATGATCAAAGATTTTGGGTTATACAAAGTTTATGAGAAACTTGTATTTCCAAAGAAGTGGTAGAATTCCTGATGAGTATATGTTGTTGACATATTCAAGAAAGATCACATTTACGGCTAGGATAGGAGTATCTTAATGTTGAGTATATATTGCTGATCCTCACGCAAAATAGAGTCAGGACCTATTATCTAGAAAGACTATGTAGTGTTCAGTCGGCAGTGTGTTCATTCGGCAAAACCTGGACTTGTATTGCTAACGTGAGCCATTGGAGCATCAAGATGACTATATGGATAGATAAAATCAGCGCTTATAGTACTTCAAATGTAGCACCATACCCTATGACCAATGAGTTCTTGGAAGGTGTTCAAGATGGACCAGTCAAAGTGAGTTCTTCCCGGCCTCAGTTTGCTAAAGTTTACGCCCAAATTCAGAGCACCTTAAAGCTCTCCGTATACAATCACCGGCAGAAATAGAGAAAAAGGGACCACGAAATGTCCATCTGTCCACTATTGGCTAGAATGATCCCGTAGGCCTCTTAGCAGGTAATGCTATGGCTTGTGTACCAACACTAGTCTCGCACATTGAAAGTGGTGCCTTGCATGAGTGCACTGAGCTCTCACAAGGGTAGCACATTTGAGTCGACTGCACATCATGGAATGCGAATCACAGGAAACCAGATCGGTTCAGTTATCCCCAGTAGTAAGCGATAGTGGATCTTAAGAGAATCTCTCTCTCTCGAATTATCGCCGAACGTGGACACAGAGTTCTGTCCGTAAAGTCTTACTGTCACGATTGCCACCAATAGCCTCTATTATCAGCCTATCCCGATTGATAGCCCTCAGAGGATACGAAAGTATCACCGGATACGTATAGACTAACCCCATATGGATGCGCAAACAGTTTAGAATAACTCCAAGTAGGTCAGATACGAGTTTATATTGGAAAATGTCTTGCAATACTTAGAGCGTCGGTAGATACATCTAAGGAGATGACATAACCCGCACGCCACTTTGTAAAGCACACACGGATCTGAAAGGTTCAGACCCGTTGACTAAACCTCTCTCACAAGCAACATGATCAAACCCAGAACTCATTGAGCGTGTTAATCAATAGTTGATGTGAACTAGATTGTATTGACTCTAGTAAACTCTTGGGTGTTAGTCACATGGCGATGTGACCTGTGAGTGTTAATACATCATGCGATGTGAACTAGATTATTGACTCTAGTGCAAGTGGGAGACTGTTGGAAATATGCCCTAGAGGCAATAATAAATTGGTTATTATTATATTTCCTTGTTCGTATGATAATCGTTTATTATCCATGCTAGAATTGTATTGATAGGAAACTCAGATACATGTGTGGATACATAGACAACACCATGTCCCTAGTAAGCCTCTAGTTGACTAGCTCGTTGATCAATAGACTGGTTACGGTTTCCTGACCATGGACATTGGATGTCGTTGATAACGGGATCACATCATTAGGAGAATGATGTGATGGACAAGACCCAATCCTAAGCCTAGCACAATCAGTGTAGTTCGTATGCTAAAGCTTTTCTAATGTCAAGTATCATTTCCTTAGACCATGAGATTGTGCAACTACCGGATACCGTAGGAGCTTTGGGTGTGCCAAACGTCACAACGTAACTGGGTGGCTATAAAGGTACACTACGGGTATCTCCGAAAGTGTCTGTTGGGTTGGCACGAATCGAGACTGGGATTTGTCACTCCGTGTGACGGAGAGGTATCTCTGGGCCCACTCGGTAGGACATCATCATAATGTGCACAATGTGATCAAGGAGTTGATCACGGGATGATGTGTTACGGAACGAGTAAAGAGACTTGCCGGAAGAGATTGAACAAGTAAGACTTGCCGGTAACGAGATTGAACAAGGTATCGGGATACCGACGATCGAATCTCGGGCAAGTATCGTACCGATAGACAAAGGGAATTGTATACGGGATTGATTAAGTCCTTGACATCGTGGTTCATCCGATGAGATCATCGTGGAACATGTGGGAGCCAACATGGGTATCCAGATCCCGCTGTTGGTTATTGACCGGAGAGTCATCTCGGTCATGTCTGCATGTCTCCCGAACCCGTAGGGTCTACACACTTAAGGTTCGGTGACGCTAGGGTTATAGAGATATTAGTATGCGGTAACCCGAAAGTTGTTCGGAGTCCCGGATGAGATCCCGGACGTCACGAGGAGTTCCGGAATGGTCCGGAGGTAAAGAATTATATATAGGAAGTGCTATTTCGGCCATCGGGACAAGTTTCGGGGTCATCGGTATTGTACCGGGACCACCGGAAGGGTCCCGGGGGTCCACCGGGTGGGGCCACCTGCCCCGGGGGGCCACATGGGCTGTAGGGGGTGTGCCTTGGCCTATATGGGCCAAGGGCACCAGCCCCAAGGGGCCCATGCGCCAAGAGAGAAAAAAAAGGGAGAGTCCTAAAAGGGGAAGGCACCTCCGAGGTGCCTTGGGAAGGCACCTCCCCACCCTTGGCCGCACCCTTCCTTGGAGGAAGGGGCAAGGGCTGCGCCTCCCCCTCTCTCTTGGCCCTATATATAGTGGGGAAAAGGAGGAGCAAACCACCTAAGGCCTGGCGCCTCCCTCTCCCTCCCGTGACACATCTCCCTCCTCGCACGCGCAGTCGCTTGGGGGGAGAGAGAAGAGAGAGAAGAGGAGCCCGAAGGGATCCCAAAGTCAACCAGAACCATGATGTTCAAGCGGCTTAGCGAGGCCTGTGGGGAAAAGGAGGAGCAAACCAATCTAAGGCCTGGCGCCTCCCTCTCCCTCCCGTGACTCCCTCCTCCCTTAGCGAAGCCCTGTTGGAATCCCGCTACTTCCACCACGCCGTCGTGCTGCTGGATCTCCATCAACCTCTCCCTCCTCCTTGCTGGATCAAGGCGGGGAGACGTCTCCGTTCCGTACGTGTGTTGAACGCGGAGGTGCCGTCCGTTCGGCGCTAGGATCATCGGTGATTTGAATCACGACGAGTACGACTCCATCAACCCCGTTCTCTTGAACGCTTCCGCGCGCGATCTACAAGGGTATGTAGATCCAATCCTCCCTCGTTGCTAGATGACTCCATAGATTGATCTTGGTGACACGTAGGAAAATTTTGAATTTATGCTACGTTCCCCAACAGATGGTCATGCTTTCTAGGGAAAGACGCAGAGTCAAGAACAAACAGAGCTCGTTGAATAAGTGATGCCAGACAATGAGAGGGTCCAATATTGTATGAACCCTACTAGCTAGACCTAGCTCCATTAATCCAGTGGTTTACAGTTCACTGACCTATAGAACATATAGAGTTCCTCATTATAGATGTAAGCCGAGGATCCTCAGCAAACATAACTATTAGAGAGTGTGATAGGATAAAGACGCACCATGCCGTTAAGACTAGCACTTCATGATACGTCCCTCCAGCCGTTAGTATAGCCAGAATTGCTTCATATCGTGACTTATACATGTTCCTATGACTATGAGATTATGCAACTCCTGAATATCGGAGGAACACTTAGTGTGCTATCAAACGTCACAACGTAACTGGGTGATTATAAAGATGCTCTACAGGTGTCCCCGATGGTGTTTGTTGAGTTGGCATAGATCGAGATAGGATTTGTCACTCCGTGTATCGGAGAGGTATCTCTGGGCCCTCTCGGTAATGCACATCACTATGAGCCTTGCAAGCAATGTGACTAATGAGTTAACCATGGTATAATGCATTACGGAACGAGTAAAGAGACTTGCTGGTAACGAGATTGAACTAGGTATGATGATAACGACGATCGAATCTCGGGCAAGTAATATACCGATGACAAAGGGAACAACGTATGTTGTTATGCGGTTTGATCGATAAAGATCTTCGTAGAATATGTAGGAGCCAATATGAGCATCTAGGTTCCGCTATTGGTTATTGACCGGAGATGTGTCTTGGTCATGTCTACATAGTTCTCGAACCCGTAGGGTCCACACGCTTAACGTTTGATGACGATCTGTATTATGAGTTATGTGATTTGATGACTGAAGTTTGTTCGGAGTCCCGGATGAGATCACGGACATGACAAGTAGTCTCAAAATGGTTGAGACATAAATATTCATATATTGGAAGGTTACATTCGGACACCGGAATGGTTCGGGTCGTTTCGGAGTACCGGGGGTTATCGGAACCCCCTCGGGAAGTTATTGGGCCTCATTGGCCTAGTGGTGGAAGAGAGAAGGCCGGCCAGGGGAGTGGCGGCGCGCGATGGCCCCATAGACCTAAGTTAGCACGCATTCGATATCCCCGAAATCCACCAGATGTACAGTCACCACAAGGAAAAGCCTCAAAAAGATCTAGAAGTACCATTAATAAATTACTTATTCCAAACATAGCATAACCGCTCCGCTCCGACGCCGCCGATACTTCAGGCCCATGAATTCATTAATTGACTTAGACCATCATACAAAGAATGTACACTCAAGTCCCCATCACCCACCCTGTAATCATTAAGCGAGCTAACAACGTTCTTCCAGGTCCGATAAGTCACGCACAGACACGTACTCCCGTACTAGAACTTCTCTCAAAATTAGTCGCCGAGCGCGCCCAATCCATCTATATCTAGAACGTCACTATTACAAAACCAACACCGGAAGTACTTGACAGTAATCTGTCCACCACCATCACATCACTAAGTAGTATCGCACCTACTCCTATGTTCCTAATGGATGCTGATCCACAATTCATCCCAGGTAACTACAAGATCATACCTGGAACATAGACGTACGGATACCTTCCAGACCCACTGCGATGTCTGATAGACTTTACCTACCCAGTATTCATATGCTCTGAACGATCTCCTATCCATTAAATATTCCTGTCACTCGCAACTTAGAACCGCTCCACTGAAAACCACTCCGCGCTAACTCAATTGAAGTTCGAATCCTCAGATCTTTTCCCAATTCCAACTCTTATTCATCCTACTAGGTCCGATACGTGTTAAGTCATATTATCCACTACCAAGGTCCTCGACCCAACTTTAACACATGCTATGTTCTGGCCCGCCCAAGAAGAACCAAAGAGGTCATGACTGTCCGATCCAACATAGTACTTTTAAATCACACCCGTCCATTAGCATACTGCTCCCAGCAGCGTTATACGCGGCCGTGAGAAAAAAAGAAAAATACTTACCCTCCCCGTCGAAAATGTTCAAGGAAAAAACCAGAGACAATGCAGGCCTAACAGGCGTCATGGACCGATTGTCGGAGAAGTAGCACTGTTAGCCTCAGAACGCCCATACCAGCGAACCCAAGCACATCCGAAGTCAGGGATGCAAGAAGGCTCAAAAACCGCAAATGGAGCAATAGCAGGACAGGAAGGGGAGCACTGGGCTCGGCATTCTCTGCAATCTCCATATCAGATGGAAGCCTTGTCCCGGCTCCTCCTCAGGCATATCTTAAAACACTAGGGCGGGTAAACCGGCATCAGGGAGATTCAAGAAGGGAGGCGAATTGCCTACTTGGAACTGGGGCCGAGTGCACCTACGTAGGAATTTCCTCCCAAAGCCATCGGGAAAAACCCTTTTCAAAGGTGGCAGACTAGGAGCGGGACGTGCCCGCCTTTCGGTCCCACAGGCCAGACACACATCTTTTCCATCCCTCACTTTTATATACAGATCAGCCAGCTTCTTGGAGTCAGGAAGTTCTACTCCACCGTAGACATAGCAAGTTGATATTTTGCCAGTGTGCGGTGCTCCGCTCCACAGTTACACACCTCGGTCATATAAGATACGTAACTGCTTAGGCGACAGCCCTTGCGCCGGTAACACCATTAACAGTCCAATACCGCCAATACCCAGATGCCACAGAGAATCGACGCCGTCTTGTGCTGACGAAATCCTCTCCTCGACCGTCACTACAGCTTAGGGACGGGATCAAGAGTTCGAGTGACGTCATTGAGCTGAACGTGTGCTGAAACGGTCGGCCCCTAAGGTGTCGTAACGTTGCGGTAGCATAACCCTGGAAGTCACAGTTCGCCGATCAGACACGGAAAGAAACTCACGAAGTTCGACTAAATTAAACAAACTGCGTTAACATAACGCATCCCACATTTTTAGGTCTAGAAAGCAGGGTATTGCCATGGACCCGGAAACAAAAACCAGCTCTCGATTCGGATCGGAATATAGAGTAATGTGTCATCCCCTAGATAGATCTTGTGTGATCGTAGGAATTTCATGTAAGGTTAAATATCATAGTGTAGACCCAGACAACTAGCTGTGCTAACTCCCGATGCCGAGATACTAGGAATAGCAAGTACAACTTTTATAAACTGCGCAAGGAGGTGCAGAACACACACAGAGTCTGCTGTTGCGATAATATAGTAGCCGTTCCACATACCTAGTCTGCTCTACCCTCTTAGCTTGAACCCGTCTTGTACTTTCGATCAGAGCCGGTATTTCTGGTATTTCGGGATCAAAGATCAGAAAATTGTCGGGTCCACTCACACTGACGCCAGCTTACCCTTGGATTCATACTATGGATGACCGCAATATAATTCATGAGACACCGAGAGTAGATTTCGACACAAGGTCCCTGCAAGAGTGCTTCGGACCACAGGTGGGCGATCAGTGTGGAATGAGACCTTGTATTATTCACAGCCTTTTTCTAGTTGAATAAGAGTTTGACTACTGCATTCGAGTCTTCGCATTGAAAGAGATTAAATTCAAGCACACTACTATGAGGAAACCGAAAAATGTTGCTCGGTTTTGAATGCGTTAGGTAGCACGAAACGGTTCTTCGGCTAAAACTTACAATTGCCCGTGAACACGCCACGTAAAACTTGCAACAACTTATTCATAGTAAAAGACGGTTGAAAACATTCGCTCTTTTTTGAAGGGCCACTAGTTGTGATGCTCCGATACGTTGGTCTACGTGATGAGCATCATTTCAAATCTTATGCCTTAGATATTGAGATAGATCAGTTAGTGTTTGAGGGGAGCCAACGATCGCGGCAAGAGCCTTATGGTTTCTGCTCCTCTTTATTCGGCACTCACCAGATGTCAAAGGACGTATAATTGTCTTTACTTTATCGCTATGCAGTCTTAGCAATACAGGTGTGCAAAAAAATCAGTAGTTATGTGCGTTCCGCATCCGGACGACGACATAAGTGTGACGACATGTAGATTCAATAAGATTTCCAAAGATGCATGACTAGATTCCAATGGAAGTTGATCAAGTGCGGTCTGATCGCTCGATCAGTGAGAATCATGATCGGAGTACTCCCTTGGAGATGGAGATCAAAGCACGCCACATTAAAGCATATGATCCGCCCATTTATCATGTCTTACTTATATCTTATGATCTCGGCAATGTGATGAGATTCATCCTTTATGCTTCTTCATTTCAGCTTTAAGTATCCTCGTACACAGAGTAAGCATATCATGGATGATCCTTTACATACAATTTTCCAAGATGATCACCAAGGTCGTATACTCCTCCCTGAGTTATACCGCAACACCCCGTTCGACGAAAAAAACATTGTTCTTCATGCACATGGAGCCGAACACCACACACGTGATGATGGTAACGCTCGCTTGGTGCGTTATCCAATGCCACAATCTCACGAAATCTACAGGAATATTTTTGCATTATCCACAAGACCTCATTACCGAGAGTTGCAAAACGCCAGTTTGGATTAGTCACATGCGAATACTCGGGTTAAACTTGACAGCCTAGCGTAGCCAGATATGATCCTCTCGAACAGTTCACCCTAGCCACAGACGAGACCCTCTCTCAATTCATTAAGCATGAATAACCAATTCTTTGAAAGGCTCTTGATATTTGTGAGATCCATATAGAACAGCTGACTGTTGATTCCACAACCTAGAGAATGAGTGTTCTATTTCTCATTGAAAGCACTCCATCTGCACGTGATGATCAGGGTTCTTACTATTCGTTATAGGTGATAAAATCGAGATCCTACGTGAGTCATATTAGATGACAAGAGACGAAAGGATGCTCTATCTAACGCTGTGACTTGCTTAATGTTAAACTATACTTAAGCATTGCAAATTACAATTTTATACATAACACTCAATAGTCTCGATAAAGTATTCTCATATACTATGGAACGTTGTAGAGCTCCATTAGACTCGCCAGTAGTACCGCCTTCCCCGTTTTATTTATGAAGCCACTTGATTACCTAGAGAAAAACTAAGAATGTGATCATTAGTGATATTGTAAGTATGAAGGCAACACACTGCATAAAGCGACCCTTATCTAGGATCGCGTAGATCTGAGGATTTCCTTTCATGGCTCTGCACTAGAAGAATTAGTCTTCTTGATGCATGCACCACCGCTAGTGACAGCCTATTGCAGGAGCAATGTAGACGTTATACGTTTGCAAGCTCGTATGATACTAGCTTGATAGTTTATGCACCATGCTTTACGCTTATAACATCCCAAATTTTCAATTTGGAATGTTATACACTAGATCATCATTGCATATCATATTTATTGCATTTTGGTTGATCCTAGAAATTTTTCGCAACTCAAGGACCCTCGGAGAGAGTTGGGGATTTCGTTATTTTCATATTTGAGTTGTCTCAAATTTTGAAAATAGGATCATTTGATTTTATTTATTTTATCTTCAATTATTTCTATTACAAAAATATGAGAGAGGGAATAAAATGACTTTCCCAAAATAAAGAAATATTGAGGATTTAATAAAAAATCAAATAAGATTTATTTTGGTTTTATTTGCTATTTTATTTGAATTTTCAAAATTGCATTTAGGCCCCAAATAAATGTTCATCCTGTGCGGCTTGATTTTAGAAGCCGGGGAAAATTTATTTCGGGATTTTTGGAGTCCGTTTAGTAGTCCTTTTGTTTTTTCGAGCGTAAGTATTTAAAATAAAAAAACGTCCGAACCGACCTACGGGCCGTGCTAGGCCCGGACTCCTCCGGCCTCAGCCTTTATAAGCCGCCGGCCCACCCCGGGCCGAAACCCTAGCCGCCGCCCGCCTCGGACCCCGCGCCGCGCCGCCGCCCCGCGCCCTCGCTGCCGCCGCCGCGCCCGACGCCGCCGCCCCGCGCCCTCGCCCCGCCGCCTCGCCGGAGCCGCCGCCCGTCTCGCCGCCGAGTCGCCGAGGTTGACCCGCCGGTTTTCGTTCGTTTTTTTTAGTTTCTTTTTTTCTTTAGATCGGTTTTTTTTCGGTTTAGGCTAATTAGCGAGCGTTCGCTCTCGTTCGTTTCTTATTCATCGTTTAACGCGTTCTTCGTTTAGATCCAGTTAACGAACGTTCGTTCGTTAAACTGTTCGTCATTTTTCTTTTTCTCGGATTAAATCCGTGATTTTTCTGATCGCGATTTCTGATCCGATTTTCGTTTTAGTTAACTTTTCGCTCGTTTATCGGAATCAGGCGATTCAAGCGCCTGGAGTTTCGTCTCGAAACCCTCTTTCCGTTTAACCAACTCAAACAAGTTTTTGCCACTGTAAAAATTCCTAGATCCAGAATAGTAAACGAAGCTTGTTTCTTTTGCCGTTTGTCTTTCGTTGCTTCGTTCGATTTGATTCTTTTTGCCAACCGGAGTTCTTAAGTTGAACTTTCTGGTTAGATCTCTTATTTGAGTTTTACCTGTGCATTAGTTGAGTACTTATTGTATGCTTGTTTGTTTGCGATAGAGTACCCGGAGTGCGCCGCTTGCTACTTCGAATCGCTAGGTTTCCCGGCAGATGATCAGTCAAGGCAAGTAACACTTTGATTACTCCAATATTCCCAGTTTTATCAATTAGACCAACCCTCCACCTGAAAAGGTCACAACCTCCGGATAAGCCAGAGCAAAAATGGACGCTCGTATTGGCATGTGGCCACGTCAGGATTTTGCACATGGACACATGGGGTTTCTTATTAAGGGCATTGTTTAGCCCGGTATATGTTATAAAGACCGAACACCTTAGGGAGTGTTTGACGTCGCGAGTTTGGCCCTATATGCATCAGCTCCGAATCATGTCTTTGGTCAAATGTTGGGTTTGCCAGGCTCCCACGTTTTGGTACCTTACATTCCGTTATATCGGCTAAGGTAGCACTGGGAGAACTACTGCGATTGTGCCCTGGTTCATCCGGATGAGCACCTCAGTAGAGAAAGCCGAAAACTGACTGTCATGATATAGCGAGAGACTGGTCAACCACTCGATGACTCATCAGAATCTTCGGGATTCCTCCGCATTAACGAAGGGCCGTTTCCCGGTCATGTACGTACGCGCCCCGTATTCGGACGAGCGCAGAAGTACCAGGGGCTATATAGTAGCCCCACTGTCAAACTCCTATGGCTAAGTGAAAGTGTTAAAGCAATATAGTCCGATTGCCTCGTTCGCTGTGCTATCACCTCCTTAACGGACCAAGACGTTGGATCAAGTGTGGATATGCATTTTTGCGAACACCCCCGCATTATATGCGTGGGGGGGGAAGCCGATGACTGCAAACTTTCAGGTTATATACATATATACATAAACAGCCGCACATGAGGCATCATAGTACTTTCGGGCAAAAGTATAAATACAGCCTTGATAATTCAATAAAACATTGTTTATACAATGGGAACACATGTCACTAGAACATAATATTCTTCGAGCACTGAGCCTCTATCGAACGAGCGCCTTCAAGAACTTCTTCAAGGTAGTGCTCGGCAGCCACTTGGCCTACGGCCGAACCCTGTGTCGCAACAGTGGTGGCCTCCATCTCCGCCCAGTATGTCTTGACACGGGCAAAGGCCATCCGCGCACCCTCTATGCACGCCGGTCTCTTTATAGCATCGATGCGTGGCACAACACCAAGGAATTGTTGCACTAAACTAAAGTAGCTATTCGGCCTTGGCCCTCCCGGCCACAGGTGATCCACAACGGACCTCTTCGCAAGTCCGGACAACCTATGGAGCTCGGCCCACTCGGCCATTCGCTCATTCAACAGCAGTGGACAGACTGGAGCGTGAAACTGTGACCAGAACAGCTTTTCCACTTCGGGACCTTTTTGATCCTTGAAGTACTCGGCCGCATCAGCAGCACTTGCAGCCAAATCCACATAGGCGTCCGCAGAACTCCATAGCCAGTCCAGAGGAGCATACTTCGGATCTCCGAACTTAGTCCACAACAAGAAGGGCTTCCCAGACACAATATCTGCAGCTTGATTCAACTCCTCCTTCGTCGCTCTAATTTTGGAGCGGGCTTCCTTGGCAGCCACCAGGGCCTTCTCCAGGTCCGTCACCTTCGCCCCATTTTCTTCTTCAAGAAGCTGGTAATGGTCAGCGGCATATTCTAACTCTACATCCATCTTGGCTATTTTTTCCTTGCTCTCGCAATGCGTGGCCTGTTCAACCCTTAACTCTTCGGCCGCCTTTAGAGCGGCCGCATTGCTACTCCTTGCTTGCTCCTTGGCTCGGGCAAGCTCCGCCCGAAGGGTCTCCACGGTGGCAGCTCCATCTGCAGTCACAACATATTAAAGATACTTGCATCATGCTACTCTTATTATGTGACGATCACCAGAGAAATCACTCACCCTGTGCCTCGTCAAGCCACTGGTTGACAATCACGATATCGGCATCGGCCACATCAAGTTGCCGCTTTAGCTCGGTAAATCCATCAGTTTGGCTAGCCACCATAGCCTCAGCCACCTACACATAAAGGCAGTCGAATTATTACCTGGGTATATGATCCTCGGGTTGCTGCCGTTCTCAACGACAACCAGAGTCTCGGGGGCTACTATCTGCATAGGGCACTCCTAACATATGAGGTACTATAAAAAACATACACTATTTCACGTACCTCGAAGCCTTTCAGGAAACTCATAAAGGCTTCATGCAAACCGCTTTCAGCGGATGAAATCCTTTCAATTACCGTACCCATTAGCGTACGATGCGCTTCCGAGATGGCCACTTGCCCCAGAAGATCCTTCAGCGCGTCTGACCACACACGGTACGGACCCTTGCTGTCGCTCTCCTTAGGAGCCGGATACTGGGGACTCTGGGTAGCCAAAGGGTTATCCTCTGGCCTTAGTGGATCCAGAGATACCCTTCGCGACGACACTTCAAGGTCGCCCACTTCATGAGGCAGGGTGTCAGGGGGAGGCGTTTCGCTCTCCATCATCTCCGAAAGAAGATCCCCCGAAGACGAACTCTGTCAAGAAGGGCTACGATCCGGACTACAATTTATAAGCATCGGTTATTGTCTTCGGAAGTAAGGTAGGATGTTTCCACTATTAAGTACTTTTCGATTACTTATAGCTCGGTAGAGGGCTGATCCCCGCGCGGACATTGTGCGGCAGGAATACCCTCCAAGGCAGGACCCTCTAATGAAGATTTCTTCTCCCGTTTGGAAACCTTAGTTTCCGGATCTTCAGAGGTAGTCCTCTTCCTTCCCTAGGGAGAGAGAATGTCAGATTCCTCCCTTTGGTTGTCCTCCCTCGCGGAGGCGCTCATTCCCCTGGTTGGAATAAGTAGCGAGTGAGGCCCGCTTTCGCCCTCTTTCCCCCCACCACCTCCCTTGGGGGCCACTGGATAAGGCGCCGGCTCGAGCATCTTATCCAGCACCGGATTGTCCAAGCCCTCAGGAAGGGGGGCCGAACACCTGATCATCATCGCCTTTGTTATCCAGTCCTAGTCAAAGAGCGACTCTTTAGAATGATGCCATGATAAATAAAAGGACAGCAGGTTCGACATGGGTTTAATTACTTGGGCAGCGGGGCGGTTGCAGCTCAGACCCACGTCCTCGGTGGTGTCCGGACACTCTATTTGGGGTCCGAAGAATGATTTATACATCTCTTCGAGCGTCATGCCGAGGAAATGCTAAATAGCTCGCGGTCCTTCTGGGTTGAATCCCCACATGCGGAGGGGCCGACGTTCGCAAGGCTGGACTCGGTGAACTAGCATAACTTGCATTACCATAACGAGACTGAAATCTCTCTCAAAGAGATCTCGGATACGGCTCTACAGTATTGGCACGTCCTTTGCTGGACCCCAGCTCAGCCCCCTGCTAATCCATGACATCAGTTGCAGTGGGGGGGCAAGCGAAAGGTGGGGGCAGCTACCCACTTGGCACTTCGGGGAGCTGTGATGTAAAACCACTCCCACTGCCACAATCCGGACACCTCTGGGAAGGAACCCTCTGGCCATGGAG
>NW_024112522.1:0-21988 GCF_003073215.2 Triticum urartu | reverse complement strand
AAAGCTTTAGCATACGAACTACATGATCTTGTGCTAGGCTTAGGATTGGGTCTTGTCCATCACATCATTCTCCTAATGATGTGATCGCGTTATCAACGACATCCAATGTCCATGGTCAGGAAACCATAACCATCTATTGATCAACGAGCTAGTCAACTAGAGGCTTACTAGGGACATGGTGTTGTCTATGTATCCACACATGTATCTGAGTTTCCTATCAATACAATTCTAGCATGGATAATAAACGATTATCATGAACAAGGAAATATAATAATAACCAATTTATTATTGCCTCTAGGGCATATTTCCAACAGTCTCCCACTTGCACTAGAGTCAATAATCCAGTTCACATCGATATGTGATTAACACTCAAGGTCACATCCCCATGTGACTAACACCCAAGAGTTCTGGGTTTGATCATGTTATGCTTGTGAGAGAGGTTTCAGTCAACGGGTCTGCAGCATTCATATCCGTATGTACTTCGAAAATTTCTATGTCATCTTGTAGATGCAACTACTACGCTACATTTGGAGCCATTTCAAATAACTGTTCTACTTGGAGCTATTCTAAATTGTTGCTCCATTATACGTATCCGGTATCTCTACTCAGAGCTATCCGGATAGGTGTTAAGCTTGCATCGACGTAACTCTTTACGTCGAACTCTTTATCACCTCCATAACCGAGAAACATATCCTTATTCCTCTAAGGATAATTCAGACCGTTATCTGGTGATCTACTCCTAGATCACCTTTGTACCCTCTTGCCAAATATGTGGCAAGGCACACATCAGGTGTGGTACTCAGCATGGCATACCGTATGGAGCCTATGACAAAAGCATAGGGGACGACCTTCGTCCTTCCTCTTTCTTTTGCCGTGGTTGAGCTTTAAGTCTTAACTTCATACCTTACAACTCAGGCAAGAACTCCTTCTTTGACTGATCCATCTTGAACACCTTCAAGATCATGTCAATGTATGTGCTCATCTGAAAGTACCATTAAGCGTTTTGATCTATCCTTATAGATCTTGATGCTCAATGTTCAAGTAGCTTAATCCAGGCTTTCCATTGAAAAACACTTTCCAAATAACCCTATATGCTTTCCACGTCATTTCTGATCAACAATATGTCAACAACATATACTCATTAGAAATTCTATAGTGCTCCCACTCACTTCTTTGGAAATACAAGTTTCTCACAAACTTTGTATACACCCAAAACTTTGATCATCTCATCAAAGCATACATTCCAACTCCGAGATGCTTACTCCAGTCCTTAGAAGGATTGCTGGAGCTTTGCATACTTGTTAGCATCTTTCAGGATTGACAAAACCTTCCGGTTGTATCACATACAACCTTTCCTCAAGAAAATCGTCGAGGAAACAATGTTTTGACATCCTATCTGCAAGATTTCATAAATAATGCAGTAATCGCTAATATAATTCCAACAAACTCTTAGCATCGCTACGAGTGAGAAAGTCTCATCGTAGTCAACTCCTTGAACTTGTCGGAAAACATCTTAACGACAAGTCGAGCTTTCTTAATGGTGATACTTACCATCATTGTCCGTCTTCCTTTTAGAATCCATATGTACCTAACAGCCTTACGACCATCAAGTAGTTCTTCCAAAGTCTACACTTTGTTTTCATATATGGATCCTCTCTCGGATTATATGGCCTCGAGCCATTTTGGAATCCAGGCCCACCATCGCTTCTCCATAGCTCGTAGGTTCATTGTTGTCTAGCAACATGACTTCCAAGACAGGATTACGTATCATTCTGAAGTAGTACGCATCCTTGTCATCCCACGAGGTTTGGTAGTGACTTGATGATCACTATCATAAGATTCCACTTCAATTGGTGTAGGTGCCGCAGGAACAACTCCCTGTGCCCTGCCACACACTAGTTGAAGAGACGGTTCAATAACCTCATCAAGTCTCCACCATCCTCCCACTCAATTATTTCGAGAGAAACATTTCCTTGGGAAAGGACCCGATTCTAGAAACAATCCCTTATTGCTTTCGGATCTGAGACAGGAGGTACACGCAACTATTTTGGGTGTCCTATGAATATGCATTTATCCGCTTTGGGTTCGAGCTTGTCAGCCTGAAACTTTTCACATAAGCATCGCAGCCCCAAACCTTTTAACAAATGACAGCTTAGGTTTCTCTAAACCATAGTTCATACGGTGTCATCTCATCGGAATTACGTGGTGCCCTATTTAAAGTGAATGTGGTTGTCTCTAATGCCTAACCCATAAAGTATCGTGGTAATTCGATAAGAGACAGCGTGGTATGCATCATATCCAATAGGGTGCAGTTATGATGTTCGGACACACCATCATACTATGGTGTTTCAGGCTGTATTAGTTGTGAAACAATTTCCACAATGTCTTAATTCTGTGCCAAACTCGTAATTCAGATATTCATCTCTATGATCATATCATAGATATTTTATCCTCTTGTCACAACGATCTCTCACCTTCACCCTGAAATTACTTGAACCTTTCAATAATTCAGACTCGTGATTCATCAAGTAAATATACTCAACATCTACTCAAATCATCTGTGAAGTAAGAACATAACGATATCCACTACACGCCTCATCACTCATTGGACTGCACACATCAAAATGTATTACTTCCAACAAGTTGCTTTCTAGTTCCATTTTACTGAAAACGAGGCTTTCAGTCATATTGCCCATGTGGTATGATTTGCATGTCTCAAGTGATTCAAAATCAAGTGAGTCCAAACGGTCCATTTGCATGGATTTTCTTCATGCATATACACCAATAGACATGGTTCGCATGTCTCAAACTTTTCAAAAACGAGTGAGCCCAAAGATCCATCTACATGGAGCTTCTTCATGCGTTTTATACCGATATGACTTATGTGGCAGTGCCACAAGTAGGTGGTACTATCATTACTATCTTATATCTTTTGGCATGAACATGTGTATCACTATGATTGAGATTCAATAAACCATTCATTTTAGGTGCAAGACCATTGAAGGTATTATTCAAATAAACAGAGTAACCATTATTCTCCTTAAATGAATAACCGTATTGCGATAGACATAATCCAATCATGTCTATGCTCAACGCAAACACCAATCTCGATGGTAGAGGGAGCGTGCGATGCTTGATCACATCAAGCTTGGGAAAAACTTCCAACACATATCGCCAGCTCACCTTTAGCTAGTCTCCGTTTACTCCGCAGCCTTTTATTTCGAGTTTACTAACACTTAGCAACCGAACCGGTATCTAATACCATGGTGCTACTAGGAGTACTAGTAAAGTACACATTAACACAATGTATATCAAATATACTTCTATCGACCTTGCGAGCCTTCTCATCTACCAAGTATCTAGGGTAATTCTGCTCCAGTGGCTATTCCCCTTATTACAGAAGCACTTAGTCTCGGGCTTGGGTTCAGCCTTGGGTTTCTTCACTAGAGCAGCAGCTGATTTGCCGTTTCATGAAGTATCCCTTCTTGCCCTTGCCCTTCTTGAAACTAGTGGTTTCACCAACCATCAACAATTGATGCTCCTTCTTGATTTCTACTTTTGTGGTGTCAAACATCGCTAATATCTCAAGGATCATCATATATGTCCCCGATATATTATAGTTCATCACGAAGCTCTAGTAGCTTGGTGGTAATGACTTCGGAGAAACATCACTTTCTCATCTGGAAGATCAACTCCCACTCGATTCAAATGATTGTTGTATTCAGGCAATCTGAGCACAAGCTCAACAATTGAGCTTTTCTCCCTTAGTTTGCAGGCTAAGAAAATCGTCGGAGGTCTTATACCTCTTGACGTGGGCACGAGCCTGAAATCCCAATTTCAGCCCTCGAAACATCTCATATATGTTTCGCGACGTTTCAAAACGTCTTTGGTGCCTCAACTCTAAACCGTTTAACAGAACTATCACGTAGTTATCAAAATGTGTATGTCAGATGTTCGCAACATCCATAGACGACGTTCGAGGTTCAGCACACTGAGCGGTGCATTAAGGACATAAGCCTTCTATGAAGCAATGAGGACAATCCTCAGTTTACGGACCTAGTCCGCATAATTGCTACTATCAACTTTCAACTAAATTTTCTCTAGGAACATATCTAAACAGTAGAACTGAAGCGCGAGCCACGACATAATTTGCGAAGACCTTTTGACTATGTTCAGGATAATTAAGTTCATCTTATGAACTCCCACTCAGATAGACATCCCTCTAGTCATCTAAGTGATTACATGATCCAAGTCAACTAGGCTGTGTCCGATCATCACGTGAGACGGACTAGTCATCATCGGTGAACATCTTCATGTTGATCGTATCTACCATATGACTCATGCTCGACCTTTCGGTCTCTTGTGTTTCGAGGCCATGTCTGTACATGCTAGGCTCGTCAAGTCAACCTAAGTGTTTCGCGTGTGTAAACCTGTCTTACACCCATTGTATGTGAACGTTAGAATCTATCACACCCGATCATCACGTGGTGCTTCGAAACAACGAACTGTCGCAACGGTGCATAGTTAGGGGGAACACTTTCTTGAAATTATTATGAGGGATCATCTTATTTACTACCGTTGTTCTAAGTAAACAAGATGCAAAAACATGATAAACATCACATGCAATCAAATAATAGTGACATGATATGGCCAATATCATATAGCTCCTTTGATCTCCATCTTGGGGCTCCATGATCATCTTGTCACCGGCATGACACCATGATCTCCATCATCATGATCTCCATCATCGTGTCTCCATGAAGTTTCTCGCCAACTATTACTTCTACTACTATGGCTAACACGTTTAGCAATAAAGTAAAGTAATTTACATGGCGTTTCTCAATGACACGCATGTCATACAAAAAATAAAGACAACTCCTATGGCTCCTGCCGGTTTTCATACTCATCGACATGCAAGTCGTGATTCCTATTACAAGAACATGATCTCATACATCACATATATATCATTCATCACATCCTTTGGCCATATCACATCACAAAACACTTGCTGCAAAAACAAGTTAGACGTCCTCTAATTTTTGTTGCAAGTTTTTACGTGGCTGCTATAGGTTTCTAGCAAGAACGTTTCTTACCTACGCCAAAACCACAACGTGAATTGCCAATTTCTATTTACCCTTCATAAGGACCCTGTTCATCGAATCCGATCCGACTAAAGTGGGAGAGACAGACACCCGCCAGCCACCTTATGCAACTAGTGCATGTCAGTCGGTGGAACCGGTCTCACGTAAGCGTACGTATAAGGTTGGTCTGGGCCGCTTCATCCCACGATGCCGCCGAATCAAGATAAGACTAGTAACGGCAAGATAATTGACAATATCGACGCCCACAACTGCTTTGTGTTCTACTCATGCATAGTAACTACGCATAGACCTAGCTCTGATACCACTGTTGGGGAACGTAGCAGAAATTCAAAATTTTCTATGCATCACCAAGATCAATCTATGGAGTAATCTAGCAACGAGGGGAAGGAGAGTGCATCTACATACCCTTGTAGATCGCTAAGCGGAAGCGTTCAAGTGAACGGGGTTGATGGAGTCGTACTCGTCATGATCCAAATCACCGATGATCCTAGTGCCGAACGGACCGCACCTCCGTGTTCAACACACGTACAGCCCGGTGACGTCTCCTACGCCTTGATCCAGCAAGGGGAGAAGGAGAGGTTGGGGAAGACTCCATCCAGAAGCAGCACGACGGCGTGGTGGTGGTGGAGGAGCGCGGGACTCCAGCAGGGCTTCGCCAAGCACTACGAGAGACGAGGAGGAAGAGAGGTAGGGCTGCGCCAAGAGGGAGAGGATCTCGTGTGTCTTGCAGCCTCCAATACCTCAAGTATATATAGGGGAAGGGGAGGGGCTGCGCCCCCACCTAGGGTTCCCTCCCTAGGGGTGGCGGCAGCCCCCAGATCCCATCTGGGTGGCGGCCACAAGGGGGAGAGGGGGAGGCGCACCTGGGGTGGGCCTTAGGGCCCATCTGCTCTAGGGTTTGCCCCCCTCCCCTCTTGGAGGCGCCTTGGGCCTTGGTGGGAGGCGCCCCAGCCCACCTAGGGGCTGGTCCCTTCCCACTATTGGCCCATGTAGGCCTCCAGGGCTGGTGGCTGAAGGAAATATGCCCTAGAGGCAATAATAAAGTTATTATTTATTTCCTTATAATCATGATAAATGTTTATTATTCATGCTAGAATTGTATTAACCGGAAACATAATACATGTGTGAATACATAGACAAACAAAGTGTCACTAGTATGCCTCTACTTGACTAGCTCGTTAATCAAAGATGGTTATGTTTCCTAACCATGAACAATGAGTTGTTATTTGATTAACGAGGTCACATCATTAGTTGAATGATCTGATTGACATGACCCATTCCATTAGCTTAGCACCTGATCGTTTAGTATGTTGCTACTGCTTTCTTCATGACTTATACATGTTCCTATGACTATGAGATTATGCAACTCCCGTTTGCCTGAGGAACACTTTGGGTGCTACCAAACGTCACAACGTAACTGAGTGATTATAAAGGAGCATTACAGGTGTCTCCAAAGGTAGATGTTGGGTTGGTGTATTTCGAGATTAGGATTTGTCACTCCGATTGTCGGAGAGGTATCTCTGGGCCCTCTCGGTAATGCACATCACATAAGCCTTGCAAGCATTGCAACTAATGAGTTAGTTGCGAGATGATGTATTACGGAACGAGTAAAGAGACTTGCCGGTAACGAGATTGAACTAGGTATTGGATACCGACGATCGAATCTCGGGCAAGTAACATACCGATGACAAAGGGAACAACGTATGTTGTTATGCGGTCTGACCGATAAAGATCTTCGTAGAATATGTAGGAGCCAATATGGGCATCCAGGTCCCGCTATTCGTTATTGACCGGAGACATGTCTCGGTCATGTCTACATTGTTCTCGAACCCGTAGGGTCCGCACGCTTAAGGTTACGATGACAGTTATATTATGAGTTTATGCATTTTGATGTACCGAAGGTTGTTCGGAGTCCCGGATGTGATCACGGACATGACGAGGAGTCTCGAAATGGTCGAGACGTAAAGATTTATATATTGGAAGCCTATGTTTGGACATCGGAAGTGTTCCGGGTGAAATCGGGATTTTACCGGAGTACCGGGAGGGTTACCGGAACCCCCCGGGAGCCATATGGGCCTTCATGGGCCCTAGTGGAAAGGTGAAAGGGCTGCCCACAAGGGCTGCGCGCCTCCCCCCTTCCCCTAGTCCTATTAGGACTAGGAGAGGTGGCCGGCCACCCTTCCCCCTCTTTCCCACTTGGGGAATCCTAGTTGGAATAGGATTGGAGGGGAGTCCTACTCCCGGAAGGAGTAGGACTCCTCCTGCGCCTCTCTCTCTTGGCCGGCGCCCCCTCCCCCCTTGGCTCCTTTATATACTGAGGTAGAGACACCCCAAATACACACAAGTTGATCCACGTGATCTATTCCTTAGCCGTGTGCGGTGCCCCCTGCCACCATATACCTCAATAATACTGTAGCGGAGTTTAGGCGAAGCCCTGCTGCTGTAGTACATCAAGATCGTCACCACGCCGTCGTGCTGACGGAACTCTTCCCCGACACTTTGCTGGATCGGAGTCCGGGGATCGTCATCGAGCTGAACGTGTGCTCGAACTCGGAGGTGCCGTAGTTTCGGTGCTTGATCGGTTGGATCATGAAGACGTACGACTACTTCCTCTACGTCGTGTCATCGCTTCCGCAGTCGGTCTGCGTTGGGTACGTAGACAACACTCTCCCCCTCGTTGCTATGCATCACATGATCTTGCGTGAGCGTAGGAAATTTTTTGAAATTACTACGAAACCCAACAGTGGCATCCGAGCCTAGGTTATTTATGTTGATGTTATATGCACGAGTAGAACACAAGTGAGTTGTGGACGATACAAGTCATACTGCCTACCAGCATGTCATACTTTGGTTCGGCGGTATTGTTGGACTAGACGACCCGGACCAACCTTACGCGTACGCTTACGCGAGACCGGTTCCCTCGACGTGCTTTGCACATAGATGGCTTGCGGGCGACTGTCTCTCCAACTTTAGTTGAACCAAGTATGGCTACGCCCGGTCCTTGAGAAGGTTAAAACGGAGTCTATTTGACAAACTATCGTTGTGGTTTTGATGCGTAGGTGAGATTGGTTCTTACTTAAGCCCGTAGCAGCCACGTAAAACATGCAACAACAAAGTAGAGGACGTCTAACTTGTTTTTGCAGGGCATGTTGTGATGTGATATGGTCAAGGCATGATGCTGAATTTTATTGTATGAGATGATCATGTTTTGTAACCGAGTTATCGGCAACTGGCAGGAGCCATATGGTTGTCGCTTTATTGTATGCAATGCAATCGCGATGTAATGCTTTACTTTGTTACTAAACGGTAGTGATAGTCGTGGAAGCATAAGATTGGCGAGACGACAACGATGCTACGATGGAGATCAAGGTGTCACGCCGGTGACGATGGTGATCATGACGGTGCTTCGGAGATGGAGATCAGAAGCACAAGATGATGATGGCCATATCATATCACTTATATTGATTGCATGTGATGTTTATTTTTTTATGCATCTTATCTTGCTTTGATTGACGGTAGCATTATAAGATGATCTCTCACTAAATTATCAAGAAGTGTTCTCCCTGAGTATGCACCGTTGCCAAAGTTCGTCGTGCCCAGACACCACGTGATGATCGGGTGTGATAAGCTCTACGTCCATCTACAACGGGTGCAAGCCAGTTTTTGCACACGCAGAATACTCAGGTTAAACTTGACGAGCCTAGCATATGCAGATATGGCCTCGGAACACGGAGACCGAAAGGTCGAGCGTGAATCATATAGTAGATATGATCAACATAAACGATGTTCACCATTGAAAACTACTCCATCTCACATGATGATCGGTCATGGTTTAGTTGATTTGGATCACGTAATCACTTAGAGGATTAGAGGGATGTCTATCTAAGTGGGAGTTCTTAAGTAATATGATTAATTGAACTTAAATTTATCATGAACTTAGTACCTGATAGTATCTTGCTTGTTTATGTTGATAGATGGCTCATGCTGTTGTTCCGTTGAATTTTAATGCGTTCCTTGAGAAAGCAAAGTTGAAAGATGATGGTAGCAATTACACGGACTGGGTCCATAACTTGAGGATTATCCTCATTGCTGCACAGAAGAATTACGTCCTGGAAGCACCGCTGGGTGCCAGGCCTGCTGCTGGAGCAACGCCAGATGTTATGAACGTCTGGCAGAGCAAAGCTGATGACTACTCGATAGTTCAGTGTGCCATGCTTTACGCCTTAGAATCGGGACTTCAACGACGTTTTGAACGTCATGGAGCATATGAGATGTTCCAGGAGTTGAAGTTAATATTTCAAGCAAATGCCCGAATTGAGAGATATGAAGTCTCCAATAAGTTCTATAGCTGCAAGATGGAGGAGAACAGTTCTGTCAGTGAGCATATACTCAAAATGTCTGGGTATAATAATCACTTGATTCAATTGGGAGTTAATCTTCCGGATGATTGCGTCATCGACAGAATTCTCCAATCACTGCCACCAAGCTACAAGAGCTTCGTGATGAACTATAATATGCAAGGGATGAACAAGACTATTCCCGAGCTCTTCGCGATGCTGAAAGCTGCGGAGGTAGAAATCAAAAAGGAGCATCAAGTGTTGATGGTTAACAAAACCACTAGTTTCAAGAAAAAGGGCAAAGGGAATAAGAAGGGGAACTTCAAGAAGAACGGCAAGCAAGTTGTTGCTCAAGAGAAGAAACCCAAGTCTGGACCTAAGCCTGAAACTGAGTGCTTCTACTGCAAGTAGACTGGTCACTGGAAGCGGAACTGCCCCAAGTATTTGGCGGATAAGAAGGATGGCAAGGTGAACAAAGGTATATGTGATATACATGTTATTGATGTGTACCTTACTAGAGCTCGCAGTAGCACCTGGGTATTTGATACTGGTTCTGTTTCTAATATTTGCAACTCGAAACAGGGACTACGGAATAAGCGGGCACTGGCAAAGGACGAGGTGACGATGCGCGTGGGAAACGGTTCCAAAGTCGATGTGATCGCAGTCGGCACGCTACCTCTACATCTACCTTCGGGATTAATATTAGACCTAAATAATTGTTATTTGGTGCCAGCGTTGAGCATGAACATTATATCTGGATCTTGTTTAATGCGAGGACGGTTATTCATTTAAATCAGAGAATAATGGTTGTTCTATTTATAATGAGTAATATCTTTTATGGTCATGCACCCTTAAAGAGTGGTCTATTCTTATTGAATCTCGATAGTAGTGACACACATATTCATAATGTTGAAGCCAAAAGATGCAGAGTTGATAATGATAGTGCAACTTATTTGTGGCACTGCCGTAGGTCATATCGGTATAAAAGCATGAAGAAACTCCATACTGATGCTTTTGGAACCACTTGATTATGATTCATTTGGTACTTGCGAACGTGCTTATGGTAAGATGACAAAAACAACCGTTCTCCGGTACTAATGGAGAGAGCAATAGTTGTTGGAAATCATACATACAGATGTATGTGGTCCGATGAATGTTGAGGTCGTGGCGGATATCGTTATTTTCTCACCTTCGCAGATGACTTAAGCAGATATGGGTATATCTACTTAATGAAACATAAGTCTGAAACATTTGAAAAGTTCAAAAAATTTCAGAGTGAAGTTGAAAATCATCGTAACAAGAAAAAAAAAGTTTCTACGATCTGATCGTGGAGGAGAATGTTTGAGTTACGAGTTTGGTGTACATATGAAACAATGCGGAATAGTTTCGCAACTCACACCACCCGGAACACCACAGCGTAATGGTGTGTCCGAACGTCGTAATCGTACTTTACTAGATATGGTGCGATCTATGATGTCTCTTACTGATTTACCGCTATCGTTTTGGGGTTATGCTTTAGAGACGGCCGCATTCACGTTAAATAGGGCACCATCAAAATCTGTTGAGACGACGCCTTATGAACTATGGTTTGGCAAGAAACCAAAGTTGTCGTTTCTGAAAGTTTGGGGCTGTGATGCTTATATGAAAAAGCTTCAAGCTGATAAGTTCGAACCCAAATCGGAGAAATGTGTCTTCATAGGATATCCAAAGGAGACTATTAGATACACCTTATATCACAGATCCGAAGGCAAGACCTTTGTTGCTAAGTTCGGAAACTTTCTGGAGAAGGAGTTTCTCTCGAAAGATGTGAGTGGGAGGAAAGTAGAACTTGATGAGGTAACTGTACCTGCTCCCTTATTGGAAAGTAGTACATCACAGAAACCTGTTTCTGCGACACCTACACCAATTAGTGAGGAAGCTAATGATAATGATCATGAAACTTTAGGACAAGATACTACTGAACCTCGTAGATCAACCAGATTGAGATCCGCGCCAGTGTGGTATGGTAATCCTGTTCTGGAAGTCATGCTGCTAGATCATGATGACCCTACGAACTATGAAGAAGCGATGGTGAGCCCAGATTCCGCAAAATGGCTTGAAGCCATGAAATCTGAGATGGGATCCATGTATGAGAACAAAGTGTGGACTTTGGTTGACTTGCCCGATGATCGGCAAGCAATTGAGAATAAATGGATCTTCAAGAAGAAGACTGACGCTGACGGTAATATTACTGTCTACAAATCTCGACTTGTCGCAAAAGGGTTTCGGCAAGTTCAAGGGGTTGACTATGATGAGACCTTCTCACCCGTAGCGATGCTTAAGTCTGTTCGAATCATGTTAGCATTTGCCGCATTTATGAAATTTGGCAGATGGATGTCCAAACTGCATTCCTGAATGGATTTCTGGAAGAAGAGTTGTATATGATGCAACCAGAAGGTTTTGTCGATCCAAAGGGAGCTAACAAATTGTGCAAGCTCCAGCGATCCATTTATGGACTGGTGCAAGCCTCTCGGAGTTGGAATAAACGTTTTGATAGTGTGATCAAAGCATTTGGTTTTATACAGACTTTCGGAGAAGCCTGTATTTACAAGAAAGTGAGTGGGAGCTCTGTAGCATTTCTGATATTGTATGTGGATGCCATATTATTGATTGGAAATGATATAGAATTTCTGATAGCATAAAGGGATACTTGAATAAGAGTTTTTCAATGAAAGACCTCGGTGAAGCTGCTTACATATTAGGCATTAAGATCTATAGAGATAGATCAAGACGCTTAATTGGACTTTCACAAAGCACATACCTTGACAAAGTTTTGAAGAAGTTCAAAATGGATCAAGCAAAGAAAGGGTTCTTGCCTGTGTTACAAGGTGTGAAGTTGAGTAAGACTCAATGCCCGACCACTGCAGAAGATAGAGAGAAAATGAAAGATGTTCCCTATGCTTCAGCCATAGGCTCAATCTTGTATGCAATGTTGTGTACTAGACCTGATGTGTGCCTTGCTTAAGTCTAGCAGGGAGGTACCAAAGTGATCCTGGAGTGGATCACTGGACAATGGTCAAGAACATCCTGAAATACCTGAAAAGGACTAAGGATATGTTTCTCGTTTATGTAGGTGACAAAGAGCTCATCGTAAATGGTTACGTTGATGCAAGCTTTGACACTGATCCGGACATTTCTAAATCGCAAACCGGATACGTGTTTACATTGAACGGTGGAGCTGTTACTTGGTGCAGTTCTAAACAAAGCGTCGTGGCGGGATCTACGTGTGAAGCGGAAGTACATAGCTGCTTCGGAAGCAGCAAATGAAGGAGTCTGGATGAAGGAGTTCATATCCGATCTAGGTGTCATACCTAGTGCATCGGGTCCAATGAAAATCTTTTGTGACAATACTGGTGCAATTGCCTTGGCAAAGGAATCCAGATTTCACAAGAGAACCAAGCACATCAAGAGACGCTTCAATTCCATCCGGGATCTAGTCCAGGTGGGAGACATAGAGATTTGCAAGATACATATAGATCTGAATGTTGCAGACCCATTGACTAAGCCTCTTCCACGAGCAAAACATGATCAGCACCAAAGCTCCATGGGTGTTAGAATCATTACTGTGTAATCTAGATTATTGACTCTAGTGCAAGTGGAGACTGAAGGAAATATGCCCTAGAGGCAATAATAAAGTTATTATTTATTTCCTTATATCATGATAAATGTTTATTATTCATGCTAGAATTGTATTAACCGGAAACATAATACATGTGTGAATACATAGACAAACAGAGTGTCACTAGTATGCCTCTACTTGACTAGCTCGTTAATCAAAGATGGTTATGTTTCCTAACCATGGACAAAGAGTTGTTATTTGATTAACGGGATCACATCATTAGAAAATGATGTGATTGACATGACCCATTCCATTAGCTTAGCACCCGATCGTTTAGTACGTTGCTATTGCTTTCTTCATGACTTATACATGTTCCTATGACTATGAGATTATGCAATCCCGTTTGCCAGAGGAACACTTTGTGTGCTACCAAACGTCACAACGTAACTGGGTGATTATAAAGGTGCTCTACAGGTGTCTCCAAAGGTACATGTTGGGTTGGCGTATTTCGAGATTAGGATTTGTCACTCCGATTGTCGGAGAGGTATCTCTGGGCCCTCTCGGTAATGCACATCACATAAGCCTTGCAAGCATTACAACTAATGAGTTAGTTGCAAGATGATGTATTACGAAACGAGTAAAGAGACTTGCCGGTAACGAGATTGAACTAGGTATTGAGATACTGACGATCGAATCTCGGGCAAGTAACATACCGATGACAAAGTGAACTGTGTTGTTATGCGGTCTGACCGATAAAGATCTTCGTAGAATATGTGGGAGCCAATATGAACTTCCAGGTTCCGCTATTAGTTATTGACCGGAGACGTGTCTCGGTCATGTCTACATTGTTCTCGAACCCGTAGGGTCCGCACGCTTAAGGTTTGATGACAGTTATATTATGAGTTTATGCATTTTGATGTACCGAAGTTAGTTTGGAGTCCCGGATGTGATCACGGACATGACGAGGAGTCTCGAAATGGTCGAGACATAAAGATTGATATATTGGAAGCCTATATTTGGATATCTGAAGTGTTCCGGGTGAAATCGGGATTTTACCGGAGTACCGGGAGGTTACCGGAACCCCCCGGGAGGTTATGGGCCTTAGTGGGCTTAGTGGAAGAGAGGAGAGGGGCCAGGGCTGGCCGCGCCCTCCCCCCTAGTCCGAATAGGACAAGGAGAGGGGGCCGGCGCCCCCTTCCTTCTCTCTCTCCTTTCCCCCTTCGAATCCTATTCCAACTAGGAAAGGGGGGAATCCTACTCCCGGTGGGAGTAGGACTCCTCCTGGCGCGCCCTCCTCCTGGCCGGCCGCACCCCCCTTGATCCTTTATATACGGAGGCAGGGGGCACCATAGACACAGTTGATCCACGTGATCATAGTCTTAGCCGTGTGCGGTGCCCCCTTCCACCATAATCCTCGATAATATTGTAGCGGTGCTTAGGCGAAGCCCTGCGACAGTAGAACATCAAGATCGTCACCACGCCGTCGTGCTGACGGAACTCTTCCCCGACACTTTGCTGGATCGGAGTCCGGGGATCGTCATCGAGCTGAACGTGTGCTAAAACTCGGAGGTGCCGTAGTTTCGGTGCTTGATCGGTCGGGCCGTGAAGACGTACGACTACATCAACCGCGTTGTGCTAACGCTTCCGCTGTCGGTCTACGAGGGTACGTAGATACACTCTCCCCTCTCGTTGCTATGCATCACCATGATCTTGCGTGTGCGTAGGAAATTTTTTGAAATTACTACGTTCCCAACAGCATGACCATAAAAGATTTACTCATATAAATAGAACAACCATTATTCTCTGATTTAAATGAATAACCGTCTGCATCAAACAAGATCCAGATATAATGTTCATGCTCAACGCTGGCACCAAATAACAATTATTTAGGTCTAATACTAATCCCGAAGGTAGATGTAGAGGTAGCGTGCCGACGCGATCACATCGACTTTGGAACCATTTCCCACGCGCATCGTCACCTCGTCCTTCCAGTGTTCGCTTAATCCGTAGTCCCTGTTTCGAGTTGCAAATATTAGCAACAGAACCAGTATCAAATACCCAGGTGCTACTGAGCTCTAGTAAGGTACACATCAATAACATGTATATCACATATACCTTTGTTCACCTTGCCATCCTTCTTATCCGCCAAATACTTGGGGCAGTTCCGCTTCCAGTGTCCAGTCTGCTTACAATAGAAGCACTCAGTTTCAGGCTTAGGTCCAGATTTGGGTTTCTTCTCATGTAAATAGAACAACCATTATTCTCTGATTTAAATGAATAACCGTCTCATCAAACAAGATCCAGATATAATGTTCATGCTTAACGCTGGCACCAAATAACAATTATTTAGGTCTAATATTAATCCCGAAGGTAGATGTTGAGGTAGCGTGCCGACGGCGATCATATCGACTTTGGAACCGTTTCCCACGCGCATTGTCACCTCGTCCTTAGCCAATCTTCGCTTAATCCGTAGCCCGTGTTTCGAGTTGCAAATATTAGCAACAGAACCAGTATCAAATACCCAGGTGCTACTGCGAGCTCTAGTAAGGTACACATCAATAACATGTATATCACATATACCTTTGTTCACCTTGCCATCCTTCTTATCCGCCAAATACTTGGGGCAGTCCGCTTCCAGTGACCAGTCTGCTTGCAGTAGAAGCACTCAGTTTCAGGCTTAGGTCCAGGTTTGGGTTTCTTCTCTTGAGTAGCAACTTGCTTGCTGTTCTTCTTGAAGTTCCCCTTCTTCTTCCCTTTGCCCTTTTTCTTGAAACTAGTGGTCTTGTTGACCATCAACACTTGATGCTCCTTCTTGATTTCTACCCCCGCAGCTTTCAGCATTGCGAAGAGCTCGGGAATAGTCTTATTCATCCCTTGCATATTATAGTTCATCACGAAGCTCTTGTAGCTTGGTGGCAGTGATTGGAGAATTCTGTCAATGACGCAATCATCTGGAAGATTAACTCCCAATTGAATCAAGTGATTATTATACCCAGACATTTTGAGTATATGCTCACTGACAGAACTGTTCTCCTCCATCTTGCAGCTATAGAACTTATTGGAGACTTCATATCTCTCAATCCGGGCATTTGCTTGAAATATTAACTTCAACTCCTGGAACATCTCATATGCTCCATGACATCAAAACGTCGTTGAAGTCCCATTCTAAGCCGTAAAGCATGGCACACTGAACTATCGAGTAGTCATCAGCTTTGCTCTGCCAGACGTTCATAATGGTGTTGCTCCAGCAGCAGGCCTGGCACCAGCGGTGCTTCCAGGACGTAATTCTTCTGTGCAGCAATGAGGATAATCCTCAAGTTACGGACCCAGTCCGTGTAATTGCTACCATCATCTTTCAACTTTGCTTTCTCAAGGAACGCATTAAAATTCAACGGAACAACAACACGGGCCATCTATCTACAATCAAACATAGACAAGCAAGATACTATCAGGTACTAAGTTCATGATAAATTTAAGTTCAATTAATCATATTACTTAAGAACTCCCACTTAGAAAGACATTCTTCTAATCTTATAAGCAATCACGTGATCCAAATCAACTAAACCATAACCGATCATCACGTGAAATGGAGTAGCTTTCAATGGTGAACATCACTATGTTGATCATATCTACTATATGATTCACGCTCAACCTTTCGGTCTCAGTGTTCCGAGGCCATATCTGCATATGCTAGGCTCGTCAAGTTTAACCTAAGTATTCTGCGTGTGCAAAACTGGCTTGCACCCGTTGTAGATGGACGTAGAGCTTATCACACACGATCATCACATGGTGTCTGGGCACGACGAACTTTGGCAACGGTTCATACTCAGGGAGAACACTTTTATCTTGAAATTTAGTGAGAGATCATCTTATAATGCTACCGTCAATCAAAGCAAGATAAGATGCATAAAAGATAAACATCACATGCAATCAATATAAGTGATATGATATGGCCATCATCATCTTGTGCTTGTGATCTCCATCTCCGAAGCATCGTCATGATCACCATCGTCACCGGCGCGACACCTTGATCTCCATCATAGCATCGTTGTCGTCTCGCCAATCTTATGCTTCTACGACTATCGCTACCGCTTAGTGATAAAGTAAAGCATTACAGGGCGATTGCATTGCATACAATAAAGCGACAACCATATGGCTCCTGCCAGTTGCCGATAACTCGGTTACAAAACATGATCATCTCATACAATAAAATTTAGCATCATGTCTTGACCATATCACATCACAACATGCCCTGCAAAAACAACTTAGACGTCCTCTACTTTGTTTGTTGCAAGTTTTACGTGGCTGCTACGGGCTTAGCAAGAACCAATCTTACCTACGCATCAAAACCACAACGATAGTTTGTCAAGTTGGTGCTGTTTTAACCTTCACAAGGACCGGGCGTAGCCACACTCAGTTCAACTAAAGTTGGAGAAACTGACACCCGCCAGCCACCTGTGTGCAAAGCACGTCGGTAGAACCAGTCTCGCGTAAGCGTACGCGTAATGTCGGTCCGGGCCGCTTTATCAAACAATACCGCCGAACCAAAGTATGACATGCTGGTAAGCAGTATGACTTATATCACCCACAACTCACTTGTGTTCTACTCGTGCATATAACATCAACACATAAAACCTAGGCTCGGATGCCACTGTAGGGGAATGTAGAAATTTCAAAAAATTTCCTATGCACACGCAAGATCATGGTGATGCATAGCAACGAGAGGGGAGAGTGTTGTCTACATACCCTCGTAGAACAGAAGCGGAAGCGTTAGCACAACGCGGTTGATGTAGTCGTACGTCTTCACGGCCCGACCGATCAAGCACCGAAACTACGACACCTCCGAGTTCTAGCACACGTTCAGCTCGATGACGATCCCCGACTCCGATCCAGCAAAGTGTCGGGGAGAGTTCCGTCAGCACGAGGGCGATGGTGATGATGTTCTACCGACACAGGGCTTCGCCTAAGCACCGCTATGATATGACCGAGGTGGAATGTGGTGGAAGGGGGCACCGCACACGGCTAAGGAACGATCACGAAGATCAACTTGTGTGTCATGGGGTGCCCCCTTGCCCTCGTATATAAAGAGGGAGGGGGAGCTGAAAGTGCAACTATCCCTAGGTGGTTTTGGTAATTCATAACAACATATAGCTCATTGAGCTAATGCTATTCCAAGATGATTATTTCAGGAAAGCTCAATGATTGGCATGGCATGGATGTGAAAGTGGAACCCTTAAAATGCTAAGGACAAAGGATTGGCTCAAGCTCAAAAGCTCAAGACTCTTCATTTTATATTTTAGTGATCCAAGATCACATTGAGTCTTTAGGAAAAGCCAATACTATTAAGGAGGGATGAGGTGTTGCTTAATGAGCCTCTTGCTTCATGTGCTTAGTGATATGCTCCAAAACCCTCAACTACTTTCCCATATCCACATATGACCTAAACCCTAAGCCAAACTCGGTCCTACCGATTCTTCCTATCCGGCGCCACCGAGTTTCACTTGTCATTAGCCACTGCCAAACCCTAGCAATTCGGTTCTACCGATAAGGATCTCGGTCTCACCGAGATGGGGTTGCAAACTCTCTGTTTCCCTTTCGTAACTTTTTGGTCCCACCGAAAGAGCAAATCGGTCCCACCGAGATTGCTGTAAACTCAGTGTTTCCCCTTTGTAACTTTTCGGTCTCACCGAGTTCCACTCGGTCTCACCGAAAGAGCAAATCGGTCCCACCGAGTTTGCCTGACCAACTCTCTGGTTAGCTAATTACCAAATTCGGTCTCACCGAGTTTGTGTAATCGGTCTCACCGAGATTACGTTATGCCCAAACCCTAACCGAATCGGTCCTACCGAGTTGCATGTCAGTCCCACCGAAATTCCTAACGGTCACTAGGTTTACTACTTCGGTCAGACCGAGTTTTCTGATTCGGTCCCACCGAGATTGGTAAATTGTGTAACGGTTGGATTTTGTGTGGAGGCTATATATACCCCTCCACCTCCTTCTCATTCGAAGAGAGAGCCATCAGAACACACACACCATTCCAACTCATATGTTCTGAGAGAGAACCACCTACTCATGTGTTGAGATCAAGACATTCCATTCCTACCATATGAATCTTGATCTCTAGCCTTCCCAAGTTGCTTTCCACTCAAATCTTCTTTCCACCAAATCCAAATCCTATGAGAGAGAGTTGAGTGTTGGGGAGACTATCATTTGAAGCACAAGAGTAAGGAGTTCATTACCTACACACCATTTGTTACTTCTTGGAGAGTGGTGTCTCCTAGATTGGCTAGGTGTCACTTGGGAGCCTCCGACAAGATTATGGAGTTGAACCAAGGAGTTTGTAAGGGCAAGGATATCGCCTACTTCGTGAAGATCTACCGCTAGTGAGGCAAGTCCTTCGTGGGCGATGGCCATGGTGGGATAGACAAGGTTGCTTCTTCGTGGACCCTTTGTGGGTGGTTGCTTCTTCGTGGACCCTTCGTGGGTGGAGCCCTCCGTGGACTCGCGCAACCATTATCCTTCGTGGGTGGAGCCCTCCGTGGACTCGCGCAACCGTTACCCTTCGTGGGTTGAAGTCTCCATCAACGTGGATGTAGGATAGCACCACCTATCCGAACCACGGGAAAAACATCCGTGTCTCCAATTGCGTTTGAATTCTCCAAACCCTTCCCTTTACATTCTTGCAAGTTGCATGCTTTACTTTCCGCTGCCAATATACTCTTTGCATGCTTGCTTGAATTGTGTGATGATTGCTTGACTTGTCCTACAATAGCTAAAATCTGCCAAGAACTAAAATTGGGAAAAGGTTAAGTTTTTATTTGGTCAAGTAGTCTAATCACCCCCCTCTAGACATACTTTCGATCCTAGAAGTGGTATCAGAGCTTTGGTCTCCATTTGCTTGATCTCCATAGCTTTTGGTGGTCATAGCCTTGGTTTCACAACCTAGGAGAGTATGGCGTCTAGCGAGGGAAATTATCACCATAGAGGTCCTTACTTTGATGGTACTAATTTTGCTAGTTGGAAGCATAAAATGAAAATGCATATTCTTGGACATAACCCCGCTGTTTGGGCTATTGTGTGTGTTGGTTTGCAAGGTGACTTCTTTAACGGGAAAGAACCAAACCGTGAAGCTACCGCGGATGAGTTGAAGATGTTGCAATACAATGCTCAAGCTTGTGATATTCTCTTCAACGGACTGTGCCCCGAAGAATTCAACAAAATCAGCCGCCTTGAGAATGCAAAGGAAATTTGGGACACTTTGATTGATATGCACGAAGGTACCGACTCCGTCAAGGAATCCAAGTTGGATGTGCTTCAAAGCCAACTTGACAAGTTCAAGATGAAGGATGGTGAAGGTGTCGCTGAAACGTACTCTAGGCTTGCTCTCATCACAAATGAGATTGCCGGCTTAGGAAGTGAAGAGATGACCGATAGATTCATCATCAAGAAGATCCTAAGAGCCCTGGATGGAAAATATGATACTGTGTGCACATTGATCCAAATGATGCCCAATTACAAAGATCTCAAGCCAACGGAGGTGATTGGAAGAATTGTTGCTCATGAGATGTCACTTAAGGATAAAGAGGAACTTCACAACAAATCAAGTGGTGCCTATAAAGCCTCATGTGAAGCCCCTACATCATCAAGTGAGAGACAAGACTTCAATGAAGAATTGAGCTTAATGGTGAAGAACTTCAACAAGTTCTACAAGAGTAGAAGCAAAGATAGAAGCTCCAAGTCAAGGTCCTACAATGACAAAAGATCTTCTAGTAGAGAGCGAAACTGTTACAATTGTGGAAGACCCGGACACTATTCCAATGAGTGTACGGCTCCCTACAAGAGAAGAGAAGATTCTCCAAATAGAAGAAGCAAAGGATCACCACCAAAAGAGAGAAGGAGTAAAGATGATCGTTATGAACGAAGATACTCACGGAGAAGCAAGGATTCGGAAAGGAAGGAAAAATCATCAAGGAGCTACACAAGACGAAGACATCAAGCTCATTTTGGTGAATGGGTATCCGGCTCCGACTCCGACAGCCACTCCGAGAGAAGTTATCACTCCAACTCCGAAGATACTCAAGATGAAGGTGTTGCCGGTCTAGCACTTGTGTCAACCAACTCCTACGACATATTTGACTCACCAAATGAAGGAATTGGAAGATGCTTCATGGCCAAAGGTCCTAAGGTAACACACCCCGAGTATGTTGACTTCAATAGTGATGAAGATGATTTGTTAGGTGATGATTTGCTTGGTGACAACTCTAGTGATGAATACTATGATAAGACCAATTAATCATGCTAATCAAGATAAAACGAATGACAATGATAAGGAGAATATTGAGGCTCTAACTAAAGAACTAAAAACTCGAAAAGTTAGCTCATGACACTATCTTCGAAGATCATCGAGAACTTTTAAGAGCTCATGAGAAACTACACTTTGAAAAGCTCAATCTTGAGCAAGAGCATGAGTTCTTAAAGGCAATCAATGATGATCTCCGCAAGAAAAGTTCTTCTTACATTGCCAAGCGTTTACTCTTATCCACTTACATGCCTCAAGTCAAGTCTAACAAGAAAGATTCTTCCTCTAGTAGTAACAATGATCATGCTAAATCCAATATTGTTGCTTCTAGTAGTTCTCTTGATTCCACTAATGATTCTCTTAGCCAAGTTACACTTGAGCAAGAAAATAGCTTATTGAAGGGAATTATAGAGAAAGGAGTGTACAAAAGCCTTGCCAGGAGTAAGCAATTCGAGGAAATTGTGCGCAAGCAAGGAATGCACCGGAAGAATCAAGGTGTTGGTTTTGAACGAAAGTTCAATGCCAATGGAGTTGAGTGGGAAGAAGATCAATACCCCATGACAAAGTTTGTCCCTCAATAAGAGAAGTATACTTCTTTCAAAGGGACACAAGCTCAAGATGATCTTCCACCACAAGACTACGAGCAAAAAGG
>NW_024112521.1:0-9817 GCF_003073215.2 Triticum urartu | reverse complement strand
ACTACTTTTTCATAAAAATCATTTTATATTCTGTACGTGCCATTGAGCGCTATAACTTTATTTAAAAATAACGCGGCAATGCATCAAGTCGAACTTTGTTTCGTGCACGCGTGGTACACGACCTCCCTAGGTAAACAACCGCTACAGGCGTTCAAATTAGCACGTGGGCTGCCATTTCGTAAAGAAATGAGCTCCACCGTGTACCCGCGGGGTGTGGCTGGGCACGAAGCGTGAGTACGTGCACGGTGCACCTATTCTCTTCTTGTATACGTACACCACCTACGTGGGGTTGTGTGAGAGAGATACAAACCTAGAGAGATATAGTGTGTGGGTTCTTGAGAGTTTTTTTTGGGGGGGGGTCAATCAAAAAATTAACATATGCAATGTGTGTGAAATAGAGTCCTGGATATAACATATATATAGAGGGGGCGATCCACGAGAAGAGAGTGGAGGTATCATCGGCTTGAGGTGTCCATAGAATCGAAGAGAGGGATGATGTGTGTGTGTGTGCGCGCGCGATCGATAAAGAGTGCCATCGAATTTGTGTGTGCCCACGTCAAAGATATAGAGTGGTTGGCCTACTGGAACGTGAGATGGGACATGTGCAGTTTGTCTCTGTGGCATGGATACCTACCTGCAGCGCTCGACTATCGGTGTGTGGTGGGGGAAGAGGGAGGCCCAATTAACTATAGAGGTACAATGGCTGGTATATGTGTGGAGGAGGAGAGAGGCCTACCTCATGTATTAAGGAGATCGATCTGCCTCATGTATTAAGGGAGATCGATCGGCATCCATGCATATGTGCAGGAGATGAATAAGGTTGGGAGAGAGACAGAGCTAGAGTGTTGGAGGGGGTGGTAGTGGAGTTGCTTCTAACAAATGGTGGGATAGGCTTGCTAGACAAACGGAGGGCACGCCCGCAATATCAATAAGAGAGGAGATGGCTGCTTGTTGTCTGTGCACGTGCGTGTGAGAGACGGGTCAGGAGGCATGCACGAATGATGAGGGGGGACGATGTGGCTGTGGTAAGCAGACGTAACTACATAGGAAGATCAATCGCCCTTTGTAAGATAAAGGAGAGACATAACTTGTGAGGTACGTCGATCGATGGGGGGGTAGTTAAAGTCGATCTAGGTATATGTTGGGAGATCGATCGGTATACATGCATGTGTGTGTTAGAAGCAAATGAGGCACGAGGAGAAGGATAGAGAGAGAGGGATGCATGTAGGAGGTGGTACGAGAGGCATACTATATCGAGGGGGAGGAGTGTGCGAGTACGAGAACGATGAAAAGAGTGGTGGGAGTGAGGCATGGACGGTGACAAGAGAAGAGGGGAAGCTTGTGTTTGTGCTAGGCACACCTGGCTAGAGAGGCATATCGATCGATGTGTGCCGTAAAGAAGGAGCTGGGGGCCTACACACACCGTGGGTGAACGACCTAAAGTGAAAAGACGAATTTGCACGATGGAGCTAGAGAATGCTGAGGGAGGGTGAGAGGGATGCGGGCGTGTGCATGCACAAGAGAAAGTTAGCGCTAGCTACAAAGATAAGAGGGTTGTGTGGGTGTAAAAGACGAATAGAGATCATATATACTTCATTATAAAAAGCGAATTCGGATATTTGAAGAATTTATCATAGTGTTTCAAACCGACGGATGTGTGAATATATATAACGGTGATACACATGGTGTGGTTATGAACATGGTATACTACATTTAATATGTTTTATCTCTACTCTTATAAAAAACGGAGTTGTTGATGATGGTGTGCCTGCCATCCTGCATTATAGGCCGTCTGATTTATATCTGGATAGCAAGGAAACTATGATGGTTGAAGTTGGCAACAATCATGATTGTAGATTCTTATTGAAATAGAGAAACGAATTCAAATTTAGTTCGAATTGCAGCGGTAGTATAGACATTTGGAATGCACTAAAATGTTGGTATGAGTAGGTTACATGCATTATACAGCAAGCGAAAAAATTTAATCGGACATAACATGGATTCATACTCCCTCCTTCCATCTATATAGGGCGTAATGAGATTTTTAAGACCGCCTTTGACTATTGACAAGATTAATAGTACATGACATGCACAATGTGAAAATTATATCATTGAAAGAACCTTTCACAGACGAATTTAACGGTGTGCTTTGTGTAAGTTGCATGTCATATATCATTGCTCTAATATTTGGTCAAAGTTAGCATCGAAAAACGCATTAGGCCCTATATAGATGGAAGGAGGGAGTAGCTTTGAATAGCATTTGTATAGTAAAACGGGGCAAGACTCTCTCTTTGTGTGGTGTGAATAGTTTTATTTTTTTCGTTTTCTTTTTGGTTGAGGGAAGTGCGAATTGATTTGGTACGTACAAGTACAATATTACTACACGTTAGGCTTGTCCCTAAAATTCAACCCGCGTCTTGTTATATCCCGAAAATTCAGATATCGTGCTCCCAAAACTGGCGCCTTCACAACCCGCGCCTTGCTATCCCGAAATTACAACGCGCGCGAAAACTCCCTCCAGCTGCCAAATCCCGACACGCGAAATCCCCCTTCTAACCCTGAGCCGAAAGGGCCGCTAGTTCAAATCGGTGGGGGGTACTTTTGTAACACACCCTACATTTTGGACAAGCGCGTTCCTAAGTCATGCTTCACCCCCTCCCATCGCCCCCTTTTCGCCATTCGAAATCCCAGGCCGCCATAACCTCTCCGCTCCAGCCGCGAAACCCCACCCTCCTCCGTCCACGTCACGCTGCCCAGCCGGAGCCTCTTCCCCGACACCATCGTCCAGCGCAACAGCTCGACGTCCCTCGTCCACCTCCCCGGATGAGGATCCGTCGTCCATCTCGCGTCCCGCGGTTCAGCCGCCCCGTCCTCCACCTCCAAGGAGCTGCTCCGACGATCGCCTCATCTATCGCGGCTGCTCCATCCCCATAGCGCAGCCTTAACATGCTCCACCGGAACCGCAGCATCCTCACCGACTCCTCGGACAAGCCGAGGCCTACTCGGCGCCACCAAAGAGGTTGTACACTCATCGCATCGCACCTTCTCCTTAACTCGACCTCCCGGCGCCGACGGTGCTCCATCCCGCACCCCCATGGAGCGGCTACCTTGAAGCCGGCGCCGCGGGCGACATCTCCAACGGCTCTCCCCCAGTGCGAGGCCCCTTCGGCGGCGGCGTCCATACCAGCCGGATCTGTGCTGCTGCTCCGGCTCTCGCTCGATCGCTCGCTCGCCCAGCTGCTGCTGCTGCTCTCCCCCTCGCTCGTGCTGCTGCTCTGCTCCGATTAAGCCACACTTCAGTCGACTGAATCGACTTTTGGGTCAGTCGATTTTCAGGGGTTGGGGGGGCTCGCCGGAGTTAAGGAAGAACCACCCGCAGCGGGGACGGGGGCTCGCCGGAGAGGTACCCCACTATCTATCTTAGGGTTCAGGGTGGGGGGGGGCCTAGAGGGCTGGCCGGGGCGGCGGTGGCGAGTTGTTTCGGGGCGGCGAGGCGGCGCTGGGGCCGGCGGTTCGGCCGGTGGTGGCTGGCGGCTCAGGGGGGTGCAGGTTGAAGATGAACTGCAGGCCTCCCTAAACTACATGTCAAGTGCCTCTCTGCTACCATTGCGTTCAGTTTCGACAGTAGCATTCATATTCCACAGTAAATTTCAGTTTCGACAATTAAGTTCTGAGTCAACAGATTTTACCTCATCTGTTGTTGTCCGGTGGTTTTTGGTGATGTTAATTTTACATCCATTTTACATCATCTATTGGAGATGCTATTAGAATCCCACTTGAGATTGACGGTATCTGTCTTGTGCTGCTTCAGCCTTGACGTGTTACGGCTCACTAGAGCTGCTCCAACGATAGAACGATCCGTCACAACAGAGCAGTGCCCTGGACGCCGTCTACAGATTCCTCAGATCTTCCTCCACACCTCCGACAGCCACCTCTACCTCAACTGCTTCAGCGACCAACCCAATGATGCTGTGGTGGACATGGCTACGGCAAAGAGGTTGTACACTTGTTGCATCACTTATTACTATACATTCACGTCGATCCATTAGGGCTATTTTGGTTCAATGAAAAAACATCGATCCACTGGTTGTTACCATCACTCTAAATTTCTGCATGCTCTCCTTACATAATCTCACCATATTTTTTTCGTATGCATGTCAGATATTGTACACAGTCATGCTGAACATGTAGAGAAAAAGAGAAGAGTTTTGCACGGCAATACAATGTCATGCAGACATCGCTCCATGGTGGGTTCATTGGCAAAACCTCCCCACCCCTCTCCAGATTGTAATCCAGAGGAAGATATCTGTTTTGAGGCGGATTCGGACGCCGCTGACCACTCCTATTTACCCCCAAGGTGTTTGCTCTACCTTGGCATGATGATGTTAGTCATATCATGCATATGTTGCCTTGCAGTGCCTACTTTTGACATCATATATGTCATCTGCTTAGTTTAGACATGTTCTGTAATGCCACCTGTTTAGTTTCTATATCATATATGGGAATTATGCAGTCTCATGTCTTTTAGCCAGCCATAATATATGTGAAATGTGCAATGCCATCCTGTTTAACCAGCATCATATATTTGAATGATATCTTGCCCATCCTTTTCTTCATTACATTTCCATTTGTCGACAATGTTTGTACATTAAACTACTCTTCCTGTGAATCAGCCATTTGGGTGGGAGATGGAAAAATCTGGAGTGAAAACAAGGCCTTCAGAGCAGACAGTGCTACCTGTCGAAGCAGATCTCTTGTTGGGTCCCGATAGCTCCTCAGAGATGGATTCAGAGACAGATGACCAGTCCTATTCCCCCACTGAGGTGTATGCTCTAACTTGGCACGGTTATACTGCTCATATCATGCATACGGTGTCTTGCATTGCATAGTTTAGACATCATATACACAATATTCAACACCATGTTCTTAGTTCAGACATCATATCGAATGCCCTCTGTTTAGCATATAAATCACATATGTGAATTAAATGATGCGATCCTGATTACTTAGATAACATGTAGGTGAATTATGTCATGCGATCCTGTTTAGTTATTCATCATATCTTTGAATTATGTTATGCTATGCTATCCAGTTTAGATAGACATCATATATGTGAAATTATGTCATGCTATCCGTTTTAGTTAAACAATATACATGTCAACTATTTCATGCCCTCTTTTTTCCACACTATCTATTGCATCTGTCTCTCATACAATGTCTTACATTCAACTATGTTTCCTGTTTATCAGCCATTTGAATTGGAGCGGGTGATGCCAGTATCTAGCGGGACTAAAAACACGGTCTTCAAATAAAACAGTGCTACCTCTTGGTGGAGATAGCACCCCGGTTGTACATGCACAAGAACCAGCCCTACCACACATAACCCAAACTCTCGCAGATTGTACCCCTACTACGATGGACAGAGAACCAGCTTCACCCAATCTAACCCCAACCCCAGCCGATAGTAACCCAGTTCCTGTTGACACAGCACCCATCTCCACCACAGAGCTCCCAAACAAGAGCAGTTAGTAAGGCAGCTCCAGTGCCCAAGCCAGTACTATCACGGCGAACCCCAACTCCACCAGTTAGTACGCCTATTCCTGTGGAGGAAGCACAACCAGCTAGTCGTAGTTTAGCATCTATCGCATTTGATGTTGTTAAATCGTATGTGCGTATCTTCCCATCTTGGAAATATTATACTGAAGATGAAGGAAAATGCCAGTTGCAGGTGTTTGTCCAGGAGTTATGTGTAAGTAATGTTATTCATGGCAATTACTTTGCTTCGTCCCATACATCCTACCTCCATGATGGTTATAATACAGCAAATTTTCCCATTTTTCTCTATAGAGAAGGACCGATTTGGAAACTCAGGATGAGGTAACCTTGTGCTAATACCTCTGCTATCTTCAAGAATGCTTGGTGGCAGTATCGAATTACCTGAAGAAAACGTACTTCGACCGGCAAAATTCGCCTTAGACATCTGGTCACTCTCAGGTGTGCAATATACGCTGTCTCGTACAACGTCTCGCTACCACAGACTGGTGGTCATCACTTACTTCTTGGTTTAGATCTCGGTCCGTGTCTGTGTCAATCGAGACTATCACAACGTTCATCTTGGTTCGGAACAGGTAACTAAGTACGTCTCTCTGAGATGAGTCAGTTCATTGCGGAATTTGTCACATGTTGAACGGAGCAGTAGGTGATCTGTTTACGTGGGTTAACATTTCCAGAATACTCGGTAATTCCGATACTCCAACCAAGCCATTCTTGAAATAGCAGATGTATTAGCATAGGTTACTCTCATCCTGAGTTTCCAAATCGGTCCTTCTCTATAGAGAAAAATGGGAAAATTTGCTGTATTATAACCATCATGGAGGTAGGATGTATGGGACAGAAGCAAAGTAATTGCCATGAATAACATTACTTACACATAACTCCTGGACAAACACCTGCAACTGGCATTTTCCTTCATCTTCAGTATAATATTTCCAAGATGGGAAGATACGCACATACGATTTAACAACATCAAATGCGATAGATGCTAAACTACGACTAGCTGGTTGTGCTTCCTCCACAGGAATAGGCATACTAACTGGTGGAGTTGGGGTTCGCCGTGATAGTACTGGCCCTTTGGGCACTGGAGCTGCCTTACTAACTGCTCTTGTTTGGGAGCTCTGTGGTGGAGATGGTGCTGTGTCAACAGAACTGGGTTACTATCGGCTGGGGTTGGGGTTAGATTGGGTGAAGCTGGTTCTCTGTCCATCGTAGTAGGGGTACAATCTGCGAGAGTTTGGGTTATGTGTGGTAGGGCTGGTTCTTGTGCATGTACAACCGGGTGCTATCTCCACCAAGAGGTAGCACTGTTTTTATTTGAAGACCGTGTTTTTAGTCTGCTAGATACTGGCATCACCCGCTCATTCAAAGGCTGAAATGGAAATATAGTTTACAGATGTACAGATAGTGTGGAAAAAAGAGATGAAATAGTTGACATGTATATTGTTTAACTAAAACGGATAGCATGACATAATTTCACATATATGATGTCTATCTAAACTGGATAGCATAGCATAACATAATTCAAAGATATGATGAATAACTAAACAGGATCGCATGACATAATTCACCTACATGTTATCTAAGTAATCAGGATCGCATCATTTAATTCACATATGTGATTTATATGCTAAACAGAGGGCATTCGATATGATGTCTGAACTAAGAACATGGTGTTGAATATTGTGTATATGATGTCTAAACTATGCAATGCAAGACACCGTATGCATGATATGAGCAGTATAACCGTGCCAAGTTAGAGCATACACCTCAGTGGGGGAATAGGACTGGTCATCTGTCTCTGAATCCATCTCTGAGGAGCTATCGGGACCCAACAAGAGATCTGCTTCGACAGGTAGCACTGTCTGCTCTGAAGGCCTTGTTTTCACTCCAGATTTTTCCATCTCCCACCCAAATGGCTGATTCACGGGAATAGTAGTTTAATGTACAAACATTGTCGACAAATGGAAATGTAATGAAGAAAAGGATGGGCAAGATATCATTCAAATATATGATGCCTGGTTAAACAGGATGGCATTACACATTTCACATATATTATGGCTGGCTAAAAGACATGAGACTGCATAATTCCCATATATGATATAGAAACTAAACAGTTGGCATTACAGAACATGTCTAAACTAAGCATATGACATATATGATGTTAAAAGAAGGCACTGCAAGGCAACATATGCATGATATGACTAACATCATCATGCCAAGGTAGAGCAAACACCTTGGGGGGTAAATAGGAGTGGTCAGCGGCGTCCGAATCCGCTTTAGAACAGATATCTTCCTCTGGATTACAATCTGGAGAGGGGTGGGAGGGTTTGCCATTGAACCCACCATGGAGCGATGTCTGCATGACATTGTATTGCCGCGCAAAACTCTTCTCTTTTTCTCTACATGTTCAGCATGACTGTGTACAATATCTGACATGCATACGAAAAAAATATGGTGAGATTATGTAAGGAGAGCATGCAGAAATTTAGAGTGATGGTAACAACCAGTGGATCGATGTTTTTCCGTTGAACCAAAATAGCCCTAATGGATCGACGTGAATGTATAGTAATAAGTGATGCAACAAGTGTACAACCTCTTTGCCGTAGCCGTGTCGACCTCAGCATCATTGGGTTGGTCGCTGAAGCAGTTGAGGCAGAGGTGGCTGTCGGAGGTGTGGAGGAAGATCTGAGGAATCTGTAGACGGCGTCCAGGGCACTGCTCTATTGTGACAGATCGTTCTGTCGTTGGAGCAGCTCCGATGAGCCGTAAGACGTCAAGGATGAAGCAGCACAAGACAGACATCGTCAATCTCAAGTGGGATTCTAATAGCATCTCCAATAGATGATGTAAAATGGATGTAAAATTAACATCACCAAAAACCACCTGACTACAACAGATGAGGTAAAAACTGTTGACTCTGAACTTAACTGTCGAAACTGAAATTTACTGTCGAGTCTGAATGCTACTGTCGAAACTGAACGCAATGGTAGCAGAGAGGCACTTGACATGTAGTTTAGGGAGGGCCTGCAGTTCATCTTCACCCTGCACCCCCCTGAGCCGCCAGCCACCACCGGCCGAACCGCGGCCCCAGCGCCGCCTCGCCGCCCCGAAACAACTCGCCACCGCCGCCCCGGCCAGCCCTCTAGGCCCCCCGCCCCCACCCTGAACCCTAAGATAGATAGTGGGGTACCTCTCCGGCGAGCCCCCGTCCCCGCTGCGGGTGGTTCTTCCTTAACTCCGGCGAGCCCCCCAACCCCTGAAAATTGACTGACCCAAAAGTCGATTCAGTCGACTGAAGTGTGGCTTAATCGGAGCAGAGCAGCAGCACGAGCGAGGGGGAGAGCAGCAGCAGCTGGGCGAGCGAGCGATCGAGCGAGAGCCGGAGCAGCAGCAGCAGATCCGGCTGGTATGGACGCCGCCGCCGAAGGGGCCTCGCACTGGGGGAGCCGTTGGAGATGTCGCCCGCGGCGCCGGCTTCAAGGTAGCCGCTCCATGGGGGTGCGGGATGGAGCACCATCGGCGCCGGGAGGTCGAGTTAAGGAGAAGGTGCGATGCGATGAGTGTACAACCTCTTTGGTGGCGCCGAGTAGGCCTCGGCTTTGTCCGAGGAGTCGGTGAGGATGCTGCGGTTCCGGTGGAGCATGTTAAGGCTGCGCTATGGGGATGGAGCAGCCGCGATAGATGAGGCGAACGTCGGAGCAGCTCCTTGGAGGTGGAGACGGGGCGGCTGAACCGGAGGGACGGCGAGATGGATGAGGATCCTCATCCGGGGAGGTGGACGAGGGACGTCGAGCTGTTGCGCTGGACGATGTGTCGGGGAAGAGGCTCCGGCTGGGCAGCGGTGACATGGCGGAACGAAGGAGGGTGGGGTTTGCGGCTAGAGCGGAGAGGTTATGGCGCCTGGGATTTCGAATGGCGAATAAGGGGGCGAATGGGAGGGGGTGAAGCATGACTTAGGGACGCGCTTGTCCAAAATGTAGGGTGTGTTACAAAAGTACCCCCCACCGATTTGAACTAGCGGCCCTTTCGGCTCAGGGTTAGAAGGGGGATTTCGCGTGTCGGGATTTGGCAGCTGGAGGGAGTTTTCGCGCGCGTTGTAATTTCGGGATAGCAAGGCGCGGGTTGTGAAGGCGCCAGTTTTGGGAGCACGATATCTGAATTTTCGGGATATAACAAGACGCGGGTTGAATTTTAGGGACAAGCCTAACGTGTAGTAATATTGTACTTGTACGTACCAAATCAATTCGCACTTCCCTCAACC
>NW_024112520.1:0-9426 GCF_003073215.2 Triticum urartu | reverse complement strand
GATACTACTTGATCCTTCTCCCTTCTGGGTGGTAAGCAAAATTGACTTACTAGCACACTCAATATTCCCTTCATACTTTGATAACCAATCCATGCCTAATATCACATCCAATCCTTGAGATTCCAATACTATTAGGTCTGAGGGAAAACACATAGTTACCAATCCTTAATGGTAACCGATCACACCATCGTCTAGCCAAACTCTGCTCCTGGTGAGCTTACTAACATGGGTGACCTAAGGGCTTGGGTTGGCAGGTTATACTTATCCACAAATCCCCTTGATATGTATGAATGCGATGCACCAGTGTCAAAAAGAACGAGTGCAGTAAATGACTTAACCAAAAACTTACCGATTACTGCATCGGGCTGATCTTCAACCTCCTCCACATTAACGTGGTTCACCTGTCCCCTATTGAAAGGGTTCGGCTTCTTCCCAGAGCTTCCATTGCCATTTCCATTCTGGCCTTCAGGACATTCATTGGCATAATGTCCGGTCTTCGAACACTTGAAACAGGTGACTTGACTCAGTCTCTCTTGGTTGGGGTCGATGGGGTGGTACGGTTCTGGCCGTTGCTTCCTCCATTCCCATTACCATTCTTGTGGCCATTATGGTTGTGCGAGCTACCTCCTCCATGGGTATGCTGAAACTGAAATCCCGGTTTAGGGGTAAAACGGGGCTTCTGCTGGGCTCCAGAGTTATACTTCCCCTGTCCATACTTCCTCTTACGGTTCTCAATCTGCTGTTGCTTCCCTTCAATCATGATGGCACGATCTACCAACTCCTGGTAGTTGTTGAAACTTGCTACCATCAACTGCATGCTTAGTCATCATTCAGTCCTTCCAGAAACTTCTCCTGCTTAGCTGCATCCGTAGCAACGTCATCTGGGGCATAACGGGCTAGCTTACTAAACTCCTCCACATACTGGCCAACAGTCCTTCCTCCTTGGCGTAAGTTGCGAAACTCACGCTTCTTTATGGCCATAGCTCCTGCTGAAACATGGGCAGTGCGGAAAGCTTGCTGAAACTGATCCCATGTGACAGTGTCAACTGGGTAAGTGGCTGTGAAATTCTCCCACCATGCTGCCGCGGGTCCGTCAAGCTGGTGTGCGGCAAACTTCACTTTCTCACCATCCGTGCATCCTGCAGTGGTCAACTCCCTTCCTATCTTGCGGAGCCAATCGTCTGCTACTATCGGCTCGGTGCTACTGGAAAACACCGGCGGGTTCAGCCTAAGGAAACGGGCTAAGTGGTCAACAGGTGGTGGTGGTGGTGGGTTGTTGTTGTTGTTCTGTTGGTTCTGAACTAACATCTGCATCAATTGATTCTGCTGCTGGATCAACTGAGTGAGCTCCGGTGGAAATCCATTGTCACGTCCGGAGGCATCTGAGGGTTTAGAAAAGACGAGAATTAAGAATAGAGGGGGTCTAAAGGGAAAACACTACCCATATGCACATGAGGCAAATGCACACAAAATCACTTCAATCAATCAAACAAGGGCTTACAAACGGTCTAAAACTATCGCAAAAGTGCTCGACTATAATGTTTTACATGGGGGAATACTACTACTATCTGGTGGTCATCTAGAAATTTGAACCGGTGGAAGACTCCATGATATCTGCTCCAGCTTCGTCTTCAAAGTCGGGTTCACTTGGATCCGAATCGGTGTCGTCGATGATGATGTAGTTGTCCGGACATGCGACGTACTCGTCTTCCTCCTGGGATGCTAACTTCCTCTTGAGTTCTTCAATCTCCTGCTTAAGATCGTTATTGTGCCTTGCTAGAGCTACGATCTCGTCCATGTAGTCCTTGCGTGTAGACTTCAGTTCTCCTTCTAGCTCGATGATCCTTGCCTTCGCATTCTTCAACTCCATCATATCATTGCACATCTGGTTCTCGTGGCGTCGAATGTGCTGGTTTAACTCCTGGATGAATGCTGCAATGGATCTATCCTTCTTGGTGCTGACTAACTCCCATTGTTCATCTCGGCGTCCGCAAATCTGGTAGATAGTGTCCTTGAGGTCTTCTTGATAAACTTCTCCAATGCGTCCTATGGTGATATGGGCTGCCATGCTCTTTCCCAGACTCCAGGTTGGTGCATTGAAAACACTATCTATGGGCTTCGTGATTGGCGCGAATGTCCTTCCCGGAACGTGAGCTTGAATCTTCCAGCGCTCCTCTTCAGGCAGAGTGGCGTTGAAGGTTCCCGTGAAGCTTGGTAATCCAATGTTCAGGTACTTGGTGACTTCCTTCAGGTGAAATCCAAATGGTGTGCCTTCATCCGGTTGAGCGTACTTAATCTTCACGTTCGTCATCCTAATAGAGTAGAAAAGATGAGGAGTTAGAAAATGAGGAGAGAATAGTGATCTATGGCTTTAACTTAGTGGTCGTGTCCTACAGTCAGCGTGTGCTCTGATACCATCTCTGTAGCGACCTGACCCGAATGGATCACGTCTACTGTGCTACGGTGTCATCCCTGGATCAGTAATGCTGACACCACACAGTACATCGAGGTTTTATAGCAGAGTTGCAATCACACACTTATTACATCGATGGCTCAAAAAGAACTTATTACCACTGAATATGGCTTAAGGCCATATTATAAAGATAACAGCGGAAGACTTGGAAGATAAATGGGTCCATCAACTCCAGCGGCATCACTGAGTATAGGGCCACGACCTAAACGCACCTCAATCGTCGTCTGAAAAGTCTGCAACATTAACGTTGCAGCCCGAAAACGGGTCAGCACATGGAATATGCTGGCAATGTAACACATAGAGAGTAATGGAATGAAACAGCTATACTATATGCATATATGGCTGGTGGAAAGCTCTATGGTTACAGTTTTGCGTAAAGCCAATTTTTCCCTACTGCAAAGGAATAAATTTATTTAACTATCATGGTGGTTGTGAAACATTGAGAATGGTTGACAGCATTCTCAATCCCAATTAAAAATAATTAAAACCCAACAACATTAATTAGAAGTAACATGTTGAGATTCACAATGATATTCAAGTACTAGATACTCAAGTTGTCCATAACCGGGGACACGGCTAATCATGATTAGTTTGTACACTCTGCAGAGGTTTGCGCACTTTTCCCCACAAGACTCGATCGCCTCCGTTTGTTTCTCGCACTACATGGTGTTTGAGAAGACGGATGACCGAGACACAGTCTTTCAGAAGCGCTAGCACCTTACATGTGGGGTAGACCGTACCACCTACAACCCCTACATCTGCTAGTCCACCCCGTAAGAGTTCGCACAACTTAGTCAACTATGCCAGAGCCCATAATGGCTTGTGGCTGCACACGGAAGTTTCTAGCATGAAAGATCTTATGATCCCTTTGAGCCTGGGTGGCGGTCCAAAAAAACAGGCAAGTCCTGATAGACATCAGGTGCCTCAATCCACCCAGATGTGTGTTTAAGTTGCCACCTTAGATAAACCATTAAAATTATCAACTCACATCTGTCATGGATATCACTCACCCAATCCACGTCTACTAGCATAGCATGGCATAATAATAAGCAAACGTAGAAGTAACTCCCAAAGGTTTCATAATAATACAGGTAATAGGTACTACCTCATCTACTTCCCATCCCACAATTTAATTAGATCCTAATCATGCAATGTGTGAGGATTGATCTAATGCAATAAAACATGGGTTGTAGAAAAGGTATGATCAAAGTGTTACTTGCCTTGCTGATGATCCGCGAGTCCTAGGGTTTCGAAGTAACAAGCGGCGCAATCCGGGTAATCTATCGCAGACAAACAAGCACACAATAAGTACTCATCTAATGCATAGGTAAAACTCGAACAAGAGATCGAACCAGAAAGTTCAACTTAAGAACTCCGGTTGCAAAGAAAGAACGAACCGAACAAAGAAACGGAAAACAAACGGCGGAAGAAAACAACTCGGTTCTAGCAAGTTGAAACTAGGTCAAATTTTATGGGGCAAAAGCTTGTTTCAAGTTGATTAGACGGAACGGCGGTTTCGAGAACGAAACTCCAGGCGCTTGAATCACCTGATTCCGATAAACGAGCGAAAAGAAGACTAGAAAGAAGATCGGATCTGAGATCGCGATCGCGGAATAAATCCGACGAAAAGAAAAAGAAGAACGGTTAAACGAACGGACGTCGTTAACCTAGAAGAATCCGGTGATCACGTTCGTTAGGACGAACGGTCCGGCGAACGGTCCAAAGGCAACTAAATCGGAGAAGAAAACGAATCCGATCTAGGGTTTCGGAGAAGAAAACCGAACGAAAAACCGATCTAGAAAACCGGAACGGTTTAGAGAAGAAAAGAATCGGAACGATTAGAAGAAAACGATCCGAGAAAAAGAGACGCGGGGCAACCTCGGCGAGGTCTCCGGTGAGGGGCTCCGGCGGCGGGCGTGGGCGGCGGCGCGGGCAAGGCGGCGTGCGGCGGCGCGGGTGAGGTGGTGCGGCGGCGCGGCGTGGGGTGGCAAGGTGCGGTGTGGAGGAGAGGGGCTTTGATTTGATGTTTAGAGGGGGGGGTGCTTGGGTATTTATATTGGGGAGGGGAGGGGTTTACTTGGGGTAGAGGGCAAGGAATTAGACTAGGAATAGGAATCCTAGATGAAAAAGAAAAACGGAAAGAGGAAAACGCTAGCCTAGAGTCCATCTAGGACTCGGCTAAAGAAGCAAGAGGTGAGGCGGCGGCCTCCTGCGCCAGCGCTAGGCGCGCGCGGCTCCCTGGGGGCGGTGGCCTTTGGCCCGGCTGGGCCTTGTCCTGGCCGGCCTTGGTAAGTTTTTTTATAAACGGTTCAGCGCGCAGAGAAAAAAAACAAAAAGAGATCTAAACGAACTCCGAAAAATCTAAAGTAAATTTTCCCCGACTCCTAAAAATGAGCCGAACAAAATGACCTTTTCTACGGGCCTAAAATGCAATTTTCGAAAACGCGCATTTTTCCCTATCCAAATAAAATGCAAATAAAACTCCGGCAAACAAAAATTGATCTATTTATTAAATCTTCATTTTCCTAAATTTTGGGAAAGTCATATTATTCCCTCTCTCATATTTTGACACCGGAAAATTTATTGAAGATAAAACAAATAAATCAAACGATCCTCTTTTCAAAATTTGAGAAACTCTCAAATATGAAAATGACGAAATCTCCAACTCTCTCCGGAGGTCCTTGAGTTGCGTGAAATTTCTAGGATCGGCCAAGATGCAAGAAAATATGTTATGCATGATGATCTAGTGTATAACATTCCAAATTGAAAATTTGGGATGTTACATAAGCACCGTGAAATCTTTGACAACTAAACTGCTGGCTATATGATGTTGGCCATATATATTGTACGTATATAATGTGAAGAAACGAGTGGTAGTACTATACCAACTAAAAGATGAAATGTAAGAAATACTAGTATGTACGTATTGAAGAGTTGAAGTAACAAGAAGAAACATAACATAGTTCTGCTGGGGGCTCAGCACAACACACCCCTCAAATTAAATTAAGCACACCTGAAATTAAACTTTGCAACTATTCCGGTAGACACTGCATTAGAACCACCATGAGCAACGACACTGCCACCTTACTCGGAGTCCTCGTCCACGTCCTCGACTTCGTCCTTGTCCCTCTTCCTCTTGGCCGATACTTCTTTGCTTGAACCGCACACTTGGCTGTTGCTCTTCATCCAACCCTTGTAGATATTGAAGCAAAGGTAGCCATCCATTGCAGCATAGTGGATGTGGTCTATATCTAGTACATTCCGCTGCCATGCATGACGATGAAACGTGTATGGAGGTTTCTCCAGTTTACCGTATGAAGGATGAACCATGGCTCCTGCCAGGGTCAGCATTGAAGGCTGACGAGAGGACACCAGCCGATTCTTCTGGAGGTCGAAGGTGTTGCCTACAACGAGGCCTATCCGATGCAGGACTTCTTTGTCGTTACCAAAGTCTACAGTAACGAATTTGACTAGGTTGCTCTCGAGGAAGTCCTTAAAATCCTGGCACTCAACGTCGGCATGGCATATGTGGTAGACCAAGCATAAGTCATGCACGCAAACCTGGATCACGGCGGGCTTCTTCCTCTCTTCGTCCTTTAGATCCTTCTCTGGTCCCTAGGACTGTGGTGTACTCAACATCTAGCCCAGCGACCCACTCATCATCTGAGTCTTCGAACATGCGTCTGAAGTGAGAAAGGCATCCTTTCACCGTCGCGGAAGAACGGGTGTAGATGACGTCGAACTCATCGCCGGTGATGGTTCTACTACACAACCTTCTTCTTGTAGACGTTGTTGGGCCTCCAAGTGCAGAGGTTTGTAGGACAGTAGCAAATTTCCCTCAAGTGGATGACCTAAGGTTTATCAATCCGTAGGAGGCGTAGGATGAAGATGGTCTCTCTCAAGCAACCCTGCAACCAAATAACAAAGAGTCTCTTGTGTCCCCAACACACCCAATACAATGGTAAATTGTATAGGTGCACTAGTTCGGCGAAGAGATGGTGATACAAGCGGTATATGGATGGTAGATAAAGGTATTTGTAATCTGAAAATAAAAACAAGCAAGGTAACTAATGATAAAAGTGAGCGTAAACGGTATTGCAATGTGTTGAAACAAGGCCTAGGGTTCATACTTTCACTAGTGCAAGTTCTCTCAACAATAATAACATAATTGGATCACATAACTATCCCTCAACATGCAACAAAGAGTCACTCCAAAGTCACTAATAGCGGAGAACAAACGAAGAGATTATGGTAGGGTACGAAACCACCTCAAAGTTATTCTTTCCAATCAATCTGTTGGGCTATTCCTATAAGTGTCACAAACAGCCCTAGAGTTCGTACTAGAATAACACCTTAAGACACAAATCAACCAAAACCCTAATGTCACCTAGATACTCCAATGTCACCTCAAGTATCCGTGGGTATGATTATACGATATGCATCACACAATCTCAGATTCATCTATTCAACCAACACATAGGACCTCAAAGAGTGCCCCAAAGTTTCTACCAGAGAATCACGACAAAAACGTGTGCCAACCCCTATGCATAGGTTCATGGGTGAACCCGCAAGTTGATCACCAAAACATACATCAAGTGAATCACGTGATATCCCATTGTCACCACAGATATCCACGGCAAGACATACATCAAGTGTTCTCAAATCTATAAAGACTCAATCCGATAAGATAACTTCAAAGGGGAAACTCAATTCATTACAAGAGAGAAGAGGGGGAGGAGAAACATATGATCCAACTATAATAGCAAAGCTCGCGATACATCAAGATCGTATCATATCAAGAACACGAGAGAGAGAGAGAGATCAAACACATAGCTACTGGTACATACCCTTAGCCCCGAGGGAAACTACTCCCTCCTCGTCATGGAGAGCGCCGGGATGATGAAGATGGCCACCGGTGAGGGTTCCCCCCTCCGGCAGGGTGCCGGAACAGGGTCCTAGAGGTTTTTGGTGGCTACAGAGGCTTGCGGCGCGGAACTCCCGATCTATTCTCCGTTTTGGAAGTTTTAGGATACGTAGGTATATATGGGTGCAGGAAGTACGTCCGTGGAGCTTCGGGGGCCCCACGAGGCAGGGGGCGCGCCCCCCACCCTCGTGGGCACCTCCCTTGCTCTTGACGTGGGTCCAAGTCCATCCGGTAGCTTTCCTTCCAAAAATAACTTCTCCAGTTGATTTCGTTCCATTTTGACTCCGTTTGATATTCCTTTTCTTCGAAACACTGAAATAGGCATAAAACAGCAAATCTGGGCTGGGCCTCCGGTTAATAGGTTAGTCCCAAAAATAATAGAAAGTGGAAAATAAAGCCCAATATTGCCCAAAACAATAGATAATATAGCATGGAGCAATCAAAAATTATAGATACGTTGGAGACGTATCAGCATCCCCAAGCTTAATTCCTGCTCGTCCTCGAGTAGGTAAATGATAAAAACAGAATTTTTGATGCGGAGTGCTACTTGGCATAATTTCAATGTAATTCTTCTTAATTGTGGCATGAATATTCAGATCCATAAGATTCAAGACAAAAGTTTAATATTGACATAAAAACAATAATACTTCAAGCATACTAACTAAGCAATTATGTCTTCTCAAAATAACATGGCCAAAGAAAGCTATCCCTACAAAATCATATAGTCTGGCTATGCTCATCTTCACCACACAAAATATTTAAATCATGCACAACCCCGATGACAAGCCAAGCAATTGTTTCATACTTTTGATGTTCTCAAACTTTTTCAATCTTCACGCAATACATGAGCGTGAGCCATGGATATAGCACTATAGGTGGAATAGAATGGTGGTTGTGGAGAAGATAAAAAGGAGAAGATAGTCTCACATCAACTAGGCGTATCAACGGGCTATGGAGATGCCCATATCATAGATATCAATGTGAGTGAGTAGGGATTGCCATGCAACGGATGCACTAGAGCTATAAATGTATGAAAGCTCAACAAAGGAAACTAGTGGGTGTGCATCCAACTAGCTTGCTCACGAAGACCTAGGGCACTTGAGGAGGCCCATTGTTGGAATATACAAGCCAAGTTCTATAATGAAAGATTCCCACTAGTATATGAAAGTGCCAACATAAGAGACTCTCTATCATGAAGATCATGGTGCTACCTTGAAGCACAAGTGTGGAAAAAGGATAGTAGCATTGTCCCTTTTATTTTATTTTATTATATTTTATTTTGCCTTTCCTTTTTTTTATTTGGCCTTACCCCTATTTTTGGGGCTTCTCTTTTTTATCTTTGGCCTTTCTCTTTTTTTGGGACAATGCTCTATTGAATGATGATCATCACACTTCTATTTATTTACAACTCAATGATTACAACTCGATACTAGAACAAAGTATGACTCTATATGAATGCCTCCGGCGGTGTACCGGATTGCGATGAATCAAGAGCGACATGTATGAAAAATTATGAACGGCTTTGCCACAAATACGATGTCAACTACATGATCATGCAAAGCAATATGACAATAATGAATGTGTCATGATGAACGGAATGGTGGAAAGTTGCATGGAAATATATCTCGGAATGGCTATGGAAATGCCATAATAGGTAGGTATGGTGGCTGTTTTGAGGAAGGTATATGGTGGGTTTATGGTACCGGCAAAAGTTGCGCGGTACTAGAGAGGCTAGCAATGGTGGAAGGGTGAGAGTGCGTATAATCCATGGACTCAACATTAGTCATAAAGAACTCACATACTTATTGCAAAAATCTATTAGTTATCGAAACAAAGTACTACGCGCATGCTCCTAGGGGGATAGATTGGTAGGAAAATACCATTGCTCGTCCCCGACCGCCACTCATAAGGAAGACAATCAATAAATAAATCATGCTCCGACTTCATCACATAACGGTTCACCATATGTGCATGCTATGGGAATCACAAACTTCAACACAAGTATTTCTCAAATTCACAACTACTCAAC
>NW_024112519.1:0-18537 GCF_003073215.2 Triticum urartu | reverse complement strand
CTTGCCCTTAGAATTCAAAATGGTTGTATAACTTTTACAGAAATCGGCATTAATGGGCAGGTCTATAAGTCTCCAGCCAATATCCAGCCCAGATAAATTTGGCTAGCCCAGCTATACGTCTTTTTGAGGAATACCCAGGCAAGGTCAACTTGTTATTCTCCGCCCCGCTGGGCTGCAAATCTTTCCTAGGAGGGATGCATTAGGCTTAATTTAAAAAATAATAAATGGGATGTAATTATAAAAACTGGGTAGTAACTATAAAAAATGCACCAAACACGAAATAGTTTATAAAATATTATTTCTGGATTTTGAAAATCTTAAATTTTCATTGTTGCACGCGCAATGTTTCGTTGGATTTTTACGTAATACAAATTTATATTTAATCTGACTAGAAATTTCGGGATAAAAATATTTCGGACCCATCAAAATGTGGGAAATTTTATTGAATTCTGTCTTCAACGGTTGGTTGAAATTATTAATCATTGTCCTAGCTAGAAAATGGGATGTACTTTTAACAAACTGTAAATGGGTTGTTGTAAATTCCATTAGAATTCCAAAATGGGATGTACATTCTTACAAAACGCAAATGGGCTATAAGTTCTCTGCCACACACTTGTGGGCCTACTAAGTGACGCGTCCCCTAAAAAAATAAGTTGACGCGTATGCAAGGCTTTGCCAACTTATTCAACACACGAGTTCTAGCAGCAGTGGTCGTTGGATGTCTATCCAACGGATGTCGTGCTTCTTCTTCAATTTCGGATATTCTTAGCTTCAGCCGCCCAAAAAATGATTACTCCCCCTGACATCTGGGGTGCACCGTTTCGGAGGCTGACCTGTGGGCCTACTAAGTTGGAGCGTACCAAGGGCTTTGTCAACTTAGTCAATAATAAACGTTTCTAGCTTCACTGGCCGTACGATGTCCATCCAACGGCCGTAGTGCTTCTTCAACCTCTGGTCTTCTTGGTCCAGCCGCCCAAAGCAGCGCCGGTCGTGCTGCCTGCTCCTGCCTCCCTTGGCGGGCTGTGCTGCCGCGGAGGCCTCACCGCCCCCATACTACTCCCACCGCTGGCCAGGCCATCCCTCCACTCACCCACACCCCCTGTTATTCTACAGCGACGGCAGCCTCACACCGCAGCCGAACCAGTGAACCCTCGTACTCCTCTCTGTGCGGGCTTCCACTTCTGCGTCTTCCCTGGCTCCGTGTCGTCCCCTTCCTAGGCCTCGCCATCGTCCCGACCACCGCCCTGGTGCTCTCGGCGCGGCGTGGTCAACGTGGTCAACACTTCCATCGGAAGAGTACTGTACGTGGAGAGGCTGACAGCTGGGTCCAGGCGGCCGCAAGGAAGTGCCTCCTTATTACGCGCAAAATAATTATTCCTCCACCTGACAGCAGGGACCCACCGCGACGGGCCACCTTATTGCGTGAAAAAAAATGTTTCCCCCCTGACTGCTCGGACCCACTGGACGGGCCAGCGTATTTCGCGAAAAAACGTTCCCCCCGCTGTCAGCTCGGACCCACCGGAAGTGCCTCCTTATTACGCACAAAAAAATGAATACTCCCCTGCTAGCTGGGACCCACCATGGTGGGAGGCTGACTTGCGGGCCTAGTAAGTTGACTGGGACGGGGGCCTTTGTCAACTTTAGTCAATATGAACGATTCTAGCTCTAAGTGACCGTACGATGTCCATCCAACGACCGTAGTGCTTCTTCAACCTCTGGTCTTCTTGCTCCAGCCGCCCAAAGGAGCGCCGGTCGTGCCGCATGCTCCTGGCTCCCGTGGCCGGCTGTGCTGCCGCGGAGGCCTCACCGCCCCCTACTATTCCCACCGCTGGCCAGGCCCTGCGGCGACGGCAGCCTCACACCGCAGCCGAACCAGTGAACCCTCATACTCCTCTCCGCGCGGGCTTCCGCTGCCGCGTCTTCCCCGGCTCCCTGTCGTCCCCTTCCTAGGCCTCGCCGTCGTCCACCGCCTTGGTGCTCTCGGCGCGGCGTGGTCAACATGGTCAAGGAACGACTTCCATCGGACGTGGACTATACGTGAGAGGCTGACAGCTGTCCACGGCCGCAGCAAGGAAGTGCTCCTTATTACGTGCAAAATAATTATTCCTCACCTGACAGCGGACCCACCGGATGGGCCACCGTATTTCGCGAAAAAAATGTTTCCTCCCTGACTGCTGGGACCCAACCAGCTACACCTTCGCACGCAAGGAAGTTCGTCCGGGCAAAAAAAACAAAATGATTCGCCCCCCTGACTGTTGGGACCCACCAGCTACATCTTCGCACCCAAGGAAGTGCCTGACAGTCGGGACCCACCTGGTCGAAGCGTACGTAGCGTTGTCATTCTGGTCGCGAACATGTACGTACATATATACTGGTCGATGTAGAGGCGCGCACGTGTCATAGTAGAGGCGCGCACGTAGCATGTACACTAGTACCACAAGAAAGAAAATACGGCCACGTATTGTACATTCGGGCGGGGTCTCGAACACCTACTCGCGCATACGTACGGCAAGGGCTCGTGTACATGGCTGGGTCGGAACAGAGAAATAGCGTCGTCGTCGTGTTTTCATGGGGAGGCAACGGAATGCGTCGTGTTCATGGGGAGGCAACGAAATGCGTCGTGTTGATCGGGAGGGCTTGGACAGAACAGGCGATGGAAATGAGGCCTGGCGTACCGCAGAACGGAGGAAACGGACCTTGTGTTCGACCGGCCACGTTCGAAACGGGATCATGTTGATCAGGAGGGGTCTAGCGTACCGCAAAAAAGAGGAAACATCCTCCTACTGTAGAAACGGGGGTCCTGTTGACGGGAGGGGTGTGGCGTACCGCAAAACGGACGAAACGGACTTGTGTTGGAGCGCTACGGTCGAAACGGGGGTCCTATTCATCGGGAGGGGTGTGGCGTACCGCAAAACGGGACTCCACGGGATATTGTTCATCTCCACCGTCGACCCCCTCCAGCCTTCACGAGCTACTGTTCATCCACCGTCGACCTCCTCCAGCCTCCACCTGCGACTGTTCATCCACGGGCTCCTGTTCATCCAGCCTCCACCACGCGCTACTCCATCGGGTACTGTTCAACCAGCCCTCTCCACGGGATCCTGTTCAACCACCCCTCCATGGGCTACTGTTCATCCTGCCCTCCACCGTCTACTATTCATCCTGCCCTCCACGGGGTGGTCCTGTTCATCCAGCCCTCCACGGGGTCCTGTTCATCCAGCCCCAACCGGCTCGATCGATTGGGGTCCTGTTCATCCAGAGGCAACACCACGGGGTCCTGTTCATCCACCCCCGATCGGATTCAGTTAACAGCCATCGATCGATCGCTCGAGTTCAGTAACGCGTAGCCTGCAGTGCAATCTCTCGGGTTCAGTTAGAGCCCAACGCCTCGCTCGGGTTCAGTTAGAGCCAACGCCTCGCACACACGCGCGTACGTGTACGAGAGAAACGCGCATCGCTCGGCCCCGACCTCCCACCGTAACCGGGAACTCCCCGAAATTTTCCTCCCCCTCGCTTCTACCACGGTTTTTTCCCATCATGGACGGCCCAAAGAATGTCATGCAGCTGCGTCTCCGGCCCACCCAGGACGAAAAGCCCATTTTCTGTCATGATTTTTTGTCATAGAAGTAGGAGCCCACCACATCTATGATGATACCGGGTTTTGTTAGAATTATCGTCATAGAAGTGTCATATGTATGGCGGAAAAAAATTCGTTCGGCCCAAAATGTCACGGATGTGTCTTTTTTTTGTAGTGTAGTTGTGACTATGCCGATGAGATTTCGGATCTCTCCAATTCTCTTGAGAAAGAGCGTGGTCTTTGTTTAGCTCTTTAGGAGTCACACAACGATGATCACGCTAAGTTAAAGAAAGATCTTGATCATGCTATTGTTGTTTCTCGTGTGCTAAACTCCGAGAAGGCCAAGCTTGGGCTTAATCTTGCTAGACTCAAAGAGGAGTTTGACCTACTTGACAAGGCTCACAAGGTCTTGAAGGGTACTCATGCTAGCCTCAAAGAGTCTCATGATCAACTTCAAGTGAAGCTAACCAAGGATAAAGCCACTTTTCCTCGTATGATGTTAATTGATAATGCAAATGCTACTAACCCATGTTGTGAGCATGTGCATCTTGTTGAGGAGAATGCTAAGTTGAAGGAGCAACTTGAGAAAGGTCTTGTGTCTTGCATAAAAGGCGAGAAGAACCTCGACGACCTTTTGAGCAACCAAAAGGAAGTTGTGGCCAAAGAAGGGATTGGGTACGTGCCCAAGTCCAAGAACAATAAGAAGAATGACAAGGTCAAACGACCTCCTCCTCTCAAGCAAACCTTTGTGAAGGAGGGAGATGGTGCTACTAAGGATAAGGATAAGAACACCGTGAGTGGTAGTGATGCCAAGAAGGGCAACGCTTCCCTTCCCAACAAAGCCGGCGACTTTAACCCTTCTTATGTGTTGTGCCGTGCTAGTGATGGGCATGTTTATGCCAAATTTGTTGGTTCTCCTTATGAGTACATTGAATGGTCTATTGGGGTTCCTAAGACCTTTGTTACTAACATCAAAGGACCCATTACAAAATGGGTACCTAAAACAAAGCATTGATCTCTTGTAGGTGTTTGCTTCTGGTGGGGGATCATGGTTTCTCGATGGTGGAGCTACTAATCATATGACCAGAAGCAAGGACTTGGTGGTGGACGTGCAAAAAATTCCATCCATGCCCACCAACGTCGAGTGGGGTGATGCATCGTCCTCTAAGGTATTGGGACTCGGCAAGGTTGTCATTTCTCATGATCTTACGATCGAGAAGGTCATGCTTGTTGAGTCCCTTGCATACAATTTACTTTCCGTTCGTCAACTAGCACTCATGGGTTTTGCCACCTTATTTGATGTTGATACCATGGCCCTCTTGTGGAGAAAGACTCTTAAAGTAGCATTTGTTGGGCATGTCGAAAACGGTCTCTATGTGATCAACTTTTTGGAGCGACTGACTAAGACCGTGACATGCCTAATGGCTAAAGTTGACGTGGGATGGCTTTGGCATCGCCGTCTAGCCCATGTCAATATGAGATCTTTGCAAAGTCTTCTCAAGGGGGACCATGTCCATGGACTAACAGATGTTAGTTTTGCCAAAGATCGTGTTTGCAGTGCTTGTATCGAAGGAAAGCTACATGAAAAGGCTCACCCTCCCACGACTATCATTTACTCGAAGAGGCCTTTGGATCTCCTTCACATGGATCTCTTTGGGCCTCCATCTTTTGATAGTCTTGGGGGTAGGAAGTATTGCTTGGCGATTGTGGATGATTATTCAAGATACACTTGGGTATATTTGTTCAAGAGGAAGAGTGAGACCCAAAAACCGTCATTGACTTTGCAAATGAAGCTCAACGTCAACACAATGCAAAGATCTTGACAATAAGAAGTGACAACGGCACCGAGTTCAAGAACTACACCTTGGATGAGTTTCTTAGTGATGAGGGGATCAAGCATCAATATTCTACACCTTACACCCCTCAACAAAATGGTGTAGCGGAGAGGAAGAACCGGACGTTGATGGATGCGGCAAGGACCATGATGGCGGAGTTCAAGTCTCCATACAAATTTTGGGCCGAAGCCATCAACACCGCGTGTCATGCATCAAATTGGCTCTACCTCCGCAAAGGCTTGAACAAGACTCCATATGAGATACTCACCGGGAACAAGCCCAACCTCAAGTACTTCCGGGTGTTCGGGTGTAAGTGTTTCATTCTCAAGAAAGGTGTTTGTTTGTCTAAATTTGAGGCTAGAGCTCATGAGGGCATATTTGTTGGTTATGCTACAAACTCCCATGCTTACCGTGTCCTCAATAAGTCCATGGGACTTATTGAGGAGACATTTAACGTGTATTTTGATGAGAATAACGGCTCCCAAGTGGAGCAAAGTGGCACTTGTGATGTAGGTGATGAAATTCCTCCCCAAGCCATAAGAAGAATGGGTGTTGGTTTTATCTTACCCATTGAGGAACCCCTTGTGGCCGAAGGAGAAGGACAATGCTCCACTCAAGTGGAGCCATCACCAACCCATGGCCCACATGCTTTCGAAGAACAAAGTGAAGGCCCTCAATCACAAGAACAAGACCAAGGGAAAGGTCAATCTCAAGATGGTGTTGTAACATCAAGTGATGCCCAAGGTCAAGTTCTCTCCTCCGAGCAAGTTCAAGATCAAGAGCTTCCTCGAGATCAAGAACAAGCTCAAGACGGAGCTCAAGATGATCAAGTGACCGCTCCTCAACTCACCCCCGAGGAGGAATTGGAGCGCCGTGCCGCCAAGATTGCTTCCAAGCTCTCCACCAAAGATCATCTCATGAAAAATGTGCTTGGAAGCTTAAGAAAGGGGGTAAGCACTCGTAGACAATTAGCAAACTATTGTGAACATCACGTGTTTGTCTCTTGTGTTGAACCCCAAAAGGTCTATGAGGCGCTCGAAGATCCGGATTGGCTCAATGCCATGCATGAAGAACTCAACAACTTTGAGCACAACAAGGTGTAGAGATTGGTGCCAAGGCCAACGGGGAACCATAATGTCATTGGAACCAAGTGGATATTCAAGAACAAGCAAGATGCTCATGGGATTATCATTCGCAACAAGGCTCGTTTGGTAGCACAAGGCTACTCCCAAGTCGAGGGTATCGACTACGGTGAAACCTTTGCTCCCGTTGCTCGCCTTGAATCCATTCACATGTTGATTGCATATGCTTCTCATCATAACTTTAAGTTACAACAAATGGATGTGAAGAGTGCTTTTCTTAATGGTCCTATTAATGAATTGGTTTATGTCAAGCAACCCGCCGGGTTCGAGGATCCCTACTTTCCCGATCACGTGTATCAACTCGATAAGGCACTCTATGGCCTTAAGCAAGCCCCACGTGCGTGGTATGACCACCTTACCGAGTTGTTGCAAGATCGTGGTTTTGAAATTGGGAAATTTACCCCACTCTTTTTACTAAGAAGGTCAAAGGGGAGTTGTTTGTGTGCCAACTATATGTTGATGATATTATCTTTTATTCCCCTAACAAAGCTTTCAATGAGGAATTTGTCGCGCTCAAGACCTCCAAGTTCAAGATGTCCATGATGGGAGAGTTGAAGTTCTTTCTCGGGTTCAAAGTCAAGCAACAAAGAGAAGGAACCTTCATCAACCAAGACAAATACACTCAAGACATGCTCAAGAGATTCAAGCAAAGTGATATCAAGCCGGCGTCCACTCATATGCCTGTCAAATGCCAACTTGACATAGATCCCAATGGTAAAGCAGTGGATCAAAAGGTATATCGCTCCATGATTGGCTCCTTGCTTTACCTTTGTGCATCTAGACCGGATATCATGTTGAGTGTGGGAATTTGTGCACGGTTTCAAGCCGCACCTAAGGAAAGTCACTTCGTGGCGGTCAAGCGAATCTTTCGATATTTGGCTCATACCCCAAACTTTGGCTTATGGTACCCAAGAGGAGCAAACTTCAAGCTTGTAGGTTATTCGGACTCGGATTGGGCGGGAGACAAAGTGGATAGGAAGTCCACTTCCGGAGGGTGCCAATTTCTTGGTTGCTCTTTGGTGAGTTGGTCTTCCAAGAAGCAAAGTTGTGTGTCTCTCTCGTCCACCGAAGCGGAGTATGTGGCGGCCGATAGTTGTTGTGCACAACTCTTATGGATGAGGCAAACTTTAAAGGATTACGGTGTCATTTGTGACAAAGTGCCTCTTTGGTGTGACAATGAAAGTGCCATCAAGATTTCTCTCAACCCGGTGCAACACTTCAAGACGAAGCATATTAAGATTCGGTATCACTTCATCCGGGATCACATTAGGCGAGGGGAAATCGAGCTCAACTACGTCAACACTCATGATAACCTTGAAGATATTTTTACGAAGCCCTTGGATGAAGCAAGATTTCGCGAGTTAAAGGCATGAGCTAAATATCATTGATTCGAGCAATGTTGCTTGAACCCCACCACTCCACCTCTCACGGAGAGGAGGAAGGAAAGAAAAGAGAAGAGAAGGGATGGGTTCAAGCACATTGCTCGAATCAATGATATTTAGCTCATGCCTTAACTCGCGAAATCTTGCTTCATCCAAGGGCTTCGTAAAAATATCTTCAAGGTTATCATGAGTGTTGACGTAGTTGAGCTCGATTTCCCCTCGCCTAATGTGATCCCGGATGAAGTGATACCGAATCTTAATATGCTTCGTCTTGAAGTGTTGCACCGGGTTGAGAGAAATCTTGATGGCACTTTCATTGTCACACCAAAGAGGCACTTTGTCACAAATGACACCGTAATCCTTTAAAGTTTGCCTCATCCATAAGAGTTGTGCACAACAACTATCGGCCGCCACATACTCCGCTTCGGTGGACGAGAGAGACACACAACTTTGCTTCTTGGAAGACCAACTCACCAAAGAGCAACCAAGAAATTGGCACCCTCCGGAAGTGGACTTCCTATCCACTTTGTCTCCCGCCCAATCCGAGTCCGAATAACCTACAAGCTTGAAGTTTGCTCCTCTTGGGTACCATAAGCCAAAGTTTGGGGTATGAGCCAAATATCGAAAGATTCGCTTGACCGCCACGAAGTGACTTTCCTTAGGTGCGGCTTGAAACCGTGCACAAATTCCCACACTCAACATGATATCCGGTCTAGATGCACAAAGGTAAAGCAAGGAGCCAATCATGGAGCGATATACCTTTTGATCCACTGCTTTACCATTGGGATCTATGTCAAGTTGGCATTTGACAGGCATATGAGTGGACGCCGGCTTGATATCACTTTGCTTGAATCTCTTGAGCATGTCTTGAGTGTATTTGTCTTGGTTGATGAAGGTTCCTTCTCTTTGTTGCTTGACTTTGAACCCGAGAAAGAACTTCAACTCTCCCATCATGGACATCTTGAACTTGGAGGTCTTGAGCGCGACAAATTCCTCATTGAAAGCTTTGTTAGGGGAATAAAAGATAATATCATCAACATATAGTTGGCACACAAACAACTCCCCTTTGACCTTCTTAGTAAAAAGAGTGGGGTAAATTTCCCAATTTCAAAACCACGATCTTGCAACAACTCGGTAAGGTGGTCATACCACGCACGTGGGGCTTGCTTAAGGCCATAGAGTGCCTTATCGAGTTGATACACGTGATCGGGAAAGTAGGGATCCTCGAACCCGGCGGGTTGCTTGACATAAACCAATTCATTAATAGGACCATTAAGAAAAGCACTCTTCACATCCATTTGTTGTAACTTAAAGTTATGATGAGAAGCATATGCAATCAACATGTGAATGGATTCAAGGCGAGCAACGGGAGCAAAGGTTTCACCGTAGTCGATACCCTCGACTTGGGAGTAGCCTTGTGCTACCAAACGAGCCTTGTTGCGAATGATAATCCCATGAGCATCTTGCTTGTTCTTGAATATCCACTTGGTTCCAATGACATTATGGTTCCCCGTTGGCCTTGGCACCAATCTCTACACCTTGTTGTGCTCAAAGTTGTTGAGTTCTTCATGCATGGCATTGAGCCAATCCGGATCTTCGAGCGCCTCATAGACCTTTTGGGGTTCAACACAAGAGACAAACACGTGATGTTCACAATAGTTTGCTAATTGTCTACGAGTGCTTACCCCCTTTCTTAAGCTTCCAAGCACATTTTTCATGAGATGATCTTTGGTGGAGAGCTTGGAAGCAATCTTGGCGGCACGGCGCTCCAATTCCTCCTCGGGGGTGAGTTGAGGAGCGGTCACTTGATCATCTTGAGCTCCGTCTTGAGCTTGTTCTTGATCTCGAGGAAGCTCTTGATCTTGAACTTGCTCGGAGGAGAGAACTTGACCTTGGGCATCACTTGATGTTACAACACCATCTTGAGATTGACCTTTCCCTTGGTCTTGTTCTTGTGATTGAGGGCCTTCACTTTGTTCTTCGAAAGCATGTGGGCCATGGGTTGGTGATGGCTCCACTTGAGTGGAGCATTGTCCTTCTCCTTCGGCCACAAGGGGTTCCTCAATGGGTAAGATAAAACCAACACCCATTCTTCTTATGGCTTGGGGAGGAATTTCATCACCTACATCACAAGTGCCACTTTGCTCCACTTGGGAGCCGTTATTCTCATCAAAATACACGTTAAATGTCTCCTCAATAAGTCCCATGGACTTATTGAGGACACGGTAAGCATGGGAGTTTGTAGCATAACCAACAAATATGCCCTCATGAGCTCTAGCCTCAAATTTAGACAAACAAACACCTTTCTTGAGAATGAAACACTTACACCCGAACACCCGGAAGTACTTGAGGTTGGGCTTGTTCCCGGTGAGTATCTCATATGGAGTCTTGTTCAAGCCTTTGCGGAGGTAGAGCCAATTTGATGCATGACACGCGGTGTTGATGGCTTCGGCCCAAAATTTGTATGGAGACTTGAACTCCGCCATCATGGTCCTTGCCGCATCCATCAACGTCCGGTTCTTCCTCTCCGCTACACCATTTTGTTGAGGGGTGTAAGGTGTAGAATATTGATGCTTGATCCCCTCATCACTAAGAAACTCATCCAAGGTGTAGTTCTTGAACTCGGTGCCGTTGTCACTTCTTATTGTCAAGATCTTTGCATTGTGTTGACGTTGAGCTTCATTTGCAAAGTCAATGACGGTTTTTGGGTCTCACTCTTCCTCTTGAACAAATATACCCAAGTGTATCTTGAATAATCATCCACAATCGCCAAGCAATACTTCCTACCCCCAAGACTATCAAAAGATGGAGGCCCAAAGAGATCCATGTGAAGGAGATCCAAAGGCCTCTTCGAGTAAATGATAGTCGTGGGAGGGTGAGCCTTTTCATGTAGCTTTCCTTCGATACAAGCACTGCAAACACGATCTTTGGCAAAACTAACATCTGTTAGTCCATGGACATGGTCCCCCTTGAGAAGACTTTGCAAAGATCTCATATTGACATGGGCTAGACGGCGATGCCAAAGCCATCCCACGTCAACTTTAGCCATTAGGCATGTCACGGTCTTAGTCAGTCGCTCCAAAAAGTTGATCACATAGAGACCGTTTTCGACATGCCCAACAAATGCTACTTTAAGAGTCTTTCTCCACAAGAGGGCCATGGTATCAACATCAAATAAGGTGGCAAAACCCATGAGTGCTAGTTGACGAACGGAAAGTAAATTGTATGCAAGGGACTCAACAAGCATGACCTTCTCGATCGTAAGATCATGAGAAATGACAACCTTGCCGAGTCCCAATACCTTAGAGGACGATGCATCACCCCACTCGACGTTGGTGGGCATGGATGGAATTTTTTGCACGTCCACCACCAAGTCCTTGCTTCTGGTCATATGATTAGTAGCTCCACCATCGAGAAACCATGATCCCCCACCAGAAGCAAACACCTACAAGAGATCAATGCTTTGTTTTAGGTACCCATTTTGTAATGGGTCCTTTGATGTTAGTAACAAAGGTCTTAGGAACCCCAATAGACCATTCAATGTACTCATAAGGAGAACCAACAAATTTGGCATAAACATGCCCATCACTAGCACGGCACAACACATAAGAAGGGTTAAAGTCGCCGGCTTTGTTGGGAAGGGAAGCGTTGCCCTTCTTGGCATCACTACCACTCACGGTGTTCTTATCCTTATCCTTAGTAGCACCATCTCCCTCCTTCACAAAGGTTTGCTTGAGAGGAGGAGGTCGTTTGACCTTGTCATTCTTCTTATTGTTCTTGGACTTGGGCACGTACCCAATCCCTTCTTTGGCCACAACTTCCTTTTGGTTGCTCAAAAGGTCGTCGAGGTTCTTCTCGCCTTTTATGCAAGACACAAGACCTTTCTCAAGTTGCTCCTTCAACTTAGCATTCTCCTCAACAAGATGCACATGCTCACAACATGGGTTAGTAGCATTTGCATTATCAATTAACATCATACGAGGAAAAGTGGCTTTATCCTTGGTTAGCTTCACTTGAAGTTGATCATGAGACTCTTTGAGGCTAGCATGAGTACCCTTCAAGACCTTGTGAGCCTTGTCAAGTAGGTCAAACTCCTCTTTGAGTCTAGCAAGATTAAGCCCAAGCTTGGCCTTCTCGGAGTTTAGCACACGAGAAACAACAATAGCATGATCAAGATCTTTCTTTAACTTAGCGTGATCATCGTTGTGTGACTCCTAAAGAGCTAAACAAAGACCACGCTCTTTCTCAAGAGAATTGGAGAGATCCGAAATCTCATCGGCATAGTCACAACTACACTACAAAAAAAAGACACATCCGTGACATTTTGGGCCGAACGAATTTTTTTCCGCCATACATATGACACTTCTATGACGATAATTCTAACAAAACCCGGTATCATCATAGATGTGGTGGGCTCCTACTTCTATGACAAAAAATCATGACAGAAAATGGGCTTTTCGTCCTGGGTGGGCCGGAGACGCAGCTGCATGACATTCTTTGGGCCGTCCATGATGGGAAAAAACCGTGGTAGAAGCGAGGGGGAGGAAAATTTCGGGGAGTTCCCGGTTACGGTGGGAGGTCGGGGCCGAGCGATGCGCGTTTCTCTCGTACACGTACGCGCGTGTGTGCGAGGCGTTGGCTCTAACTGAACCCGAGCGAGGCGTTGGGCTCTAACTGAACCCGAGAGATTGCACTGCAGGCTACGCGTTACTGAACTCGAGCGATCGATCGATGGCTGTTAACTGAATCCGATCGGGGGTGGATGAACAGGACCCCGTGGTGTTGCCTCTGGATGAACAGGACCCCAATCGATCGAGCCGGTTGGGGCTGGATGAACAGGACCCCGTGGAGGGCTGGATGAACAGGACCACCCCGTGGAGGGCAGGATGAATAGTAGACGGTGGAGGGCAGGATGAACAGTAGCCCATGGAGGGGTGGTTGAACAGGATCCCGTGGAGAGGGCTGGTTGAACAGTACCCGGATGGAGTAGCGCGTGGTGGAGGCTGGATAACAGGAGCCCGTGGATGAACAGTCGCAGGTGGAGGCTGGAGGAGGTCGACGGTGGATGAACAGTAGCTCGTGGAGGCTGGAGGGGGTCGACGGTGGAGATGAAAGTATCCCGTGGAGTCCCGTTTTGCGGTACGCCACACCCCTCCCGATGAATAGGACCCCCGTTTCGACCGTAGCGCTCCAACACAAGTCCGTTTCGTCCGTTTTGCGGTACGCCACACCCCTCCCGTCAACAGGACCCCCGTTTCTACCAGTAGGAGGTCCGTTTCCTCTTTTGCGGTACGCCAGACCCCTCCTGATCAACATGATCCCGTTTCGAACGTGGCCGATCGAACACAAGGCCGTTTCCTCCGTTTCTGCGGTACGCCAGGCCTCATTTCCATCGCCTGTTCCGTCCAAGCCCTCCCGATCAACACGACGCATTCGTTGCCTCCCCATGAACACGACGCATTCCGTTGCCTCCCCATGAAAAACGACGACGACGCTATTTCTCTGTTCCGACCCAGCCATGTACACGAGCCGTCTTGCCGTACGTATGCGCGAGTAGGTGTTCGAGACCCCGCCCGATGTACAATACGTGGCCGTATTTTCTTTCTTGTATGTGTACATGCTACGTGCGCGCCTCTACTATGACACGTGCGCGCCTCTACATCGACCAGTATATATGTACGTACATGTTCGCGACCAGAATGACAACGCTACGTACGCTTCGACCAGGTGGGTCCTGACTGTCGGCACTTCCTTGCATGCGAAGATGTAGCTGGTGGGTCCCACAGTCAGGGGGGCGAATTTTTTTTTTTTTGCCCGGACGAACTTCTTGGCGTGCGAAGGTGTAGCTGGTTGGGTCCCAGCAGTCAGGGGGAAAGCTTTTTTTCGCGAAATACGGTGGCCCATCCGGTGGGTCCGCTGTCAGGTGAGGAATAATTATTTTGCACGTAATAAGGAGCACTTCCTTGCTGCGGCCGTGGACCCAGCTGTCAGGCCTCTCACGTATAGTCCACGTCCGATGGAAGTCGTTCCTTGACCATGTTGACCACGCCGCGCCGAGAGCACCAAGGCGGTGGACGACGGCGAGGCCTAGGAAGGGGACGACAGGGAGCCGGGGAAGACGCGGCAGCGGAAGCCCGCGCGGAGAGGAGTATGAGGGTTCACTGGTTCGGCTGCGGTGTGAGGCTGCCGTCGCCGCAGGGCCTGGCCAGCGGTGGGAATAGTAGGGGGCGGTGAGGCCTCCGCGGCAGCACAGCCGGCCACGGGAGCCAGGAGCATGCGGCACGACCGGCGCTCCTTTGGGCGGCTGGAGCAAGAAGACCAGAGGTTGAAGAAGCACTACGGTCGTTGGATGGACATCGTACGGTCACTAGAGCTAGAATCGTTCATATTGACTAAAGTTGACAAAGGCCCCCGTCCCAGTCAACTTACTAGGCCCGCAAGTCAGCCTCCCACCATGGTGGGTCCCAGCTAGCAGGGGAGTATTCATTTTTTTGTGCGTATAAGGAGGCACTTCCGGTGGGTCCGAGCTGACAGCGGGGGGAACGTTTTTTCGCGAAATACGCTGGCCCGTCCAGTGGGTCCGAGCAGTCAGGGGGGAAACATTTTTTTCACGAAATAAGGTGGCCCGTCCGGTGGGTCCCTGCTGTAAGGTGGAGGAATAATTATTTTGCGCGTAATAAGGAGGCACTTCCTTGCGGCCGCCTGGACCCAGCTGTCAGCCTCTCCACGTACAGTACTCTTCCGATGGAAGTCGGTCGTTGACCACGTTGACCACGCCGCGCCGAGAGCACCAGGGCGGTGGTCGGGACGATGGCGAGGCCTAGGAAGGGGACGACACGGAGCCAGGGAAGACGCAGAAGTGGAAGCCCGCACAGAGAGGAGTACGAGGGTTCACTGGTTCGGCTGCGGTGTGAGGCTGCCGTCGCTGTAGAATAACAGGGGGTGTGGGTGAGTGGAGGGATGGCCTGGCCAGCGGTGGGAGTAGTATGGGGGCGGTGAGGCCTCCGCGGCAGCACAGCCCGCCAAGGGAGGCAGGAGCAGGCAGCACGACCGGCGCTGCTTTGGGCGGCTGGACCAAGAAGACCAGAGGTTGAAGAAGCACTACGGCCGTTGGATGGACATCGTACGGCCAGTGAAGCTAGAAACGTTTATTATTGACTAAGTTGACAAAGCCCTTGGTACGCTCCAACTTAGTAGGCCCACAGGTCAGCCTCCGAAACGGTGCACCCCAGATGTCAGGGGGAGTAATCATTTTTTGGGCGGCTGAAGCTAAGAATATCCGAAATTGAAGAAGAAGCACGACATCCGTTGGATAGACATCCAACGACCACTGCTGCTAGAACCGTGTGTTGACTATAATAAGTTGCACAAAGCCTTGCATACGCGTCAACTTATTTTTTTAGGGGACGCGTCACTTAGTAGGCCCACAAGTGTGTGGCAGAGAACTTATAGCCCATTTGCGTTTTGTAAGAATGTACATCCCATTTTGGAATTCTAATGGAATTTACAACAACCCATTTACAGTTTGTTAAAAGTACAACCCATTTTCTAGCTAGGACAATGATTAATAATTTCAACCAACCGTTGAAGACAGAATTCAATAAAATTTCCCACATTTTGATGGGCTCCGAAATATTTTTATCCCGAAATTTCTAGTCAGATTAAATATAAATTTGTATTACGTAAAAATCCAACGAAACATTGCGCGTGCAACAATGAAAATTTAAGATTTTCAAAATCCATAAATAATATTTTATAAACTAATTTCGTGTTTGGTGCATTTTTTATAGTTACTACCCAGTTTTTATAATTACATCCCATTTATTATTTTTTAAAGCCCATTTTCCTGTTAAGCCTAATGCATCCCTCCTAGGAAAGATTTGCAGCCCAGCGGGGCGGAGAATAACAAGTTGACCTTGCCTGGGTATTCCTCAAAAAGACGTATAGCTGGGCTAGCCATTTTCATCTTGAAAAAATTAGTATCTGGGCTGGATATCTGGCCTGGGCTAGACGGGCCACAGCCCGCCCAGTTAATACCCTGCTCTCCTCTGAACAACAACGAAATCATCGCCAAGAAAAACTCTGCAGTGCTCACGCCTCAAAAACACAAATACTGCTCGAGCTGCTTGGTCCCAGCTGTCGGCCGCACCTTGTGCAATTCTCTCGTTTATATTGACTACATAGGTTGACAATGGTGTGGGACCGTGATGTCAGGAAACCAGGAGAAAGCAAAAAAATATAGTTGTACATAATAAGGAGGCACTTGCGTACATATGGCTATGGCCCTAGTGGGTCCCTAGTGTCATCTAGTCAAAATAAAGTCATCCCCTGAATCCTCATGTTCGTTGACGATGTTAACAATGCTCGGCGCCACGACGAGCGCAACAACTCGAAGGACAACGGAGAGGGCCTCGCGGGCCCTACTGATGGTCTGATACAGCGCCCGCTACTCATTCAGGAAGCCAGGATCATCGGACACCTATGAGCACCTTCGAGAAACTGAGACGGCATGAAACGGTAAGGCCGCCCTTGGGAGCTCTAGTTTATTTCAAACCTGTATTAACATACAAGTGTAATTTACTCGTCATCAAAAACAACGCGTAAAATACAGGCGTAATGAAACCAAGGGCCCGAGGTCTGTAAGTAAAACCGGCGGGTTACACGTGTAATTTGAGAGACCAGTGTATATTTTACGAGCACTTCTATATGGACGACATTACCAGATGATACATGCACGACGTGCGTATCATGCCATCCACGGGCAAGGCTGAAATAGCAGCTAACGGCTGGATTAGCAGTCGTCCGAGTGTCGTTCAATGTTTTTATCGTGTGTCAAGTACTTCCGATATTTTACTAGTGGAAAATCGACCAACCAAGCGCCTTCGCCCGAGACCATCTACTTTAATTTACAAGCATCTGTTTTACAAGCGGTTTTGGTTGGAAAACGACGATCCAATCATGGCCTAATATCATGAGTTGGTTGGAAGATCATATGGTTTCACGTCTAACCTACCCGACTTGTCGTATAGGCTATGAATGAAACATCAGACGATGAACTTCTTAAGCACAGAAACAACAGAAGAGGATGATCTTCTTAACAAGAAAATCACTAGCATTAGATCGACATGCAAAACAATACGAAGCATTATTCTCAGGAGGCACGGTTAACAGCTCGTGATGCCGCATGCCACAACATTCCAAGCTCAACTTTGCAATCAAACACAAGGCCTGGCATTACATAGACAATATTCAGAACAAACTCTTAACACAGGAATATCTCAGCAGAGTAACTATTTACTTCTAAACTGAACACAGGAATAGGAAAAAACACTCGACGCTGCTCACAGCAAGGGCGTCCCACTCAAAAATATCAAATGCATGTCTTCTGGCTAACATCAATGAGCAAATTTTGACAAGGTTTTCCAATTCCAATATATTAAACTAACGTCTTCTTGCTAACATCAATGATTAAACTTTGACAAGCTTTTCCCATTCAAAATATGTAATGCCTATGATCGTGGAGTCCTGTCGTAGCTTTTATACTTGTTTGGGCACTTTTTGCCCAGGGCACTCCACGTATTGTTAAATTGCCAATGGTCTCTGCAGACTAGTCATGTCACCGGTGTCTAATAATACTCTGTAAAGCTTCTCGGTCATTCCTTCTGTAATGTAGCGCAAACAGTGACTGCTTCTTTCTGCAAAGTGGAACGACCAACTAGACCCAGTAATGCAGCAGTTTGCCTTACACATTGGCTCCTTTTGTGCAGTTCAACTAAAATCGAAGTCGGAATAAAACCGAGCTTTAATTTTGATATCCCTGTAAGCAACAATAGGTATAAGGGAAACAATTACTAAGAAATAACGGTTGATGACTTGTACTCCCAGAAGAAAAGCATCTACTGATCTACTTTATCTTAATGGGAAACAAAGCAGGAGAGTAGCAATTCTCCATCAGTGTGATTCATTCATATTGACTGAGACATTATCTTAACAATGCCTTGTTTCAACATGTATAAAGAACGAACAAAGCTTATAAAGGGGGTGATGCTGAATTTGTTGTAACAAAGCAACAAGCATCATGTCTGGGTTGGTCCCATTTTTGTTCACTACTTAATGGGAAAAGACAGCAATACAATAGCTTCAATTCATCATTTATTTAAAACAGTACCAATACAAGTAGCACAACATCTCAAAACACACTGCACGATCATGTGGATGAAGGCAAGTACCAACCTGTCATACGGCACACAAGATCACGTACGAATCTGCCAACACGAATAGGAAATCCAATCTCGTTTTGTGCAGTTGCACTGAAATCAAGCAAAGTGTTTCGCGTAGCGAAGCAAAATGTACAATAGCAACAAGTTGAATAGATATCCCTGTATAAACAGAGGCAAAAAAGGAATCAATTACTGGCTAATAAAGGAGGATGAAACATGCGGCCACAAAAATGGTAATCCCGCCAATCCCTAACAAGTGTTGCAGTTTTGAAATAAGATTCAGTAGTTAATTCTGAGAGTGGCATCAATTACTGGCTTATAAAGGGGGTGATGCTGAATTTGTTGTAACAAAGCAACAAGCATCATGTCTGGGTTGGTCCC
>NW_024112518.1:0-9681 GCF_003073215.2 Triticum urartu | reverse complement strand
AAGTCATCCATCTTTCTACTCAAAACATTAATTTCTTCAATTGCATGCACCTTTTTACTAGTAGATCTTTCAGTGTGCCATTAAGAATAATTAACCATAATATTATCTAGTAGTTTGGTAGCTTCTCCTAAAGTGATTTCCATAAAAGTGCCTCCTGCAGCCGAATCTAAAAGATTTCTAGAAGCAAAATTCAATCCGGCATAAATTTTTTGTATAATCATCCATAAATTCAAACCATATGTAGGGAAATTACGTATCATTAATTTCATCCTCTCCCAAGATTGTGAAACATGTTCATGATCAAGTTGCTTAAAATTCATAATATCGTTTCTAAGAGATATGATCTTAGCAGGAGGAAAATACTTAGATATAAAAGCATCTTTGCACTTATTCCATGAATCAATACTATTTTTAGGCAAAGAAGAAAACCAAGCTTTACCACGATCTCTAAGCGAAAACGGAAATAGCTTAAGTTTAACAATATCATTGTCCACATCTTTCTTCTTTAGCATATCACACAAATCAATAAAGTTGTTTAGATGGGTAGCGGCATCTTCACTAGGAAGGCCAGAAAACGAATCTTTCATGACAAGATTCAGCAAAGCAGTATTAGTTTCACAAGATTCAGCATCAGTAAGAGGAGCAATCATAGTGCTAATAAAATCATTATTGTTGGTATTGGCAAAGTCACACAATTTAGTATTATCTTGAGCCATCGTGACAAGCAAGCAATCCAACACACAAGCAAACAAGAAGCAAACAAAAAAGAGGCGAACGAAAAAATAGGGCGAATAAAACGGCAAGGGTGAAGTGGGGGAGAGGAAAACGAGAGGCAAATGGTAAATAATGTAATGCGAAGGATAAGAGTTGTGATGGGTACTTGGTATGTCTTGACTTGGCGTAGATCTCCCCGGCAACGGCGCCAGAAATCCTTCTTGCTACCTCTTGAGCACTGCGTTGGTTTTCCCTTGAAGAGGAAAGGGTGGTGCGGTAAAGCAGCGTAAGTATTTCCCTCGGTTTTTGAGAACCAAGGTATCAATCCAGTAGGAGACCACGCGCGAGTCACCTCGTATGTGACAGCCTGGGTTTTGCCCCTTCTATTTGCTTGATTTTTCATTTGAATTTTTTTGAAACTTGGGGTTTCTGAATCCTTCATATGGACTTCAACACTTGCATCCTTGGATTTCACCCAAGTGCTTCACTCCCCTCCTAAATCATTATTTCATTCTGACCCACCCAAAAATAATCTTTGTAAATTTTCTTAAAAGAAAATATTCATTTTCTCTCTTAAACCCTAAGCCCAGATCTGTTTGCTTCAAAGCAACCCCAATTTTAATGGCTCAGAAAAATCTGAGATAATTTCACAAATATTTTGTGAAACTAGTGCACCTTCCTGAACAAAAATATTCCATCACTTTTTGGAATATTTTTGTATACAGAAAATCTTTTCTATCTGGACAGAAATTGGTGGTTTCTAACAGCAACTACCATTTAACTTGCTCCATTGACCCTGAAATTTCTTGTGCATCTTACCTAGTAACTTATCACTAGCCTCCAAAGCACAGCTTCAAAACTCCCAAGCCATTTGACCACAGTAACATCACAAAAGTTACTGACTAGAAACTTTACTTGGTGTGTGAAAACATCTCTACTGCACTGGGTCCAAAACAAATCTTGGTAAACTCAAAACCACCACGAACCACATGCCAGACATGAGTTTATGCTTAGATCGACCCTGAATGTCATAGTTCAACGCGGTGACCGCGTTCATTCCAGGCGTGCTGGCATGCAGCCAGACGCGCTCTTGCGACGCCCGAGCCTCTGTTGCTCGCGTGCTCGCTTCCCCGCCTGCCCAACCATGCCAAACCTCACACCATCATCCGTCTCAATGCTCTTACTCCTCCCTGGCGCTCACCCGACGCCCGGAGCTCGCCGCAGCAAGCACGGGCAAGGTTCGGCGCCCACAGTGCGGAGCGCACTGTGCTCGTCGCCACCTCTTTGATCATGTGCTCGTCTCGCCTGCCACAGTGGCCGCGTGACCTCCGTCGCCTTCCCCTCTCACCTGACGCCGCTCCGTCGCCGGGCACCATGGATAGGTGTCCACCGGCGGAGCCCGAAGCACCCTCGGCTGCTCGCCTATATATAAGAGCCCTCCCCAGCCTCCTCGAGCACCAGCCCACCACTCACACACACCCCACGATCGAGTAGGAAGGCCGGATCCCGGCCGAGCAAGCCTCGGGTCGCCGTCCCCGAGCTTGAGCTCGCCGGCGATCCCTCTGGTCCGCTGCGGTACCTCCACTCCCTCCCAGGCCTACGCCGACCCTCCAGGGCCTCCGCCTCCTCTCCGTTGAGGCCGTCTCGCCCGCTTGGAGCCCTGGAGTGGCCTCTGCTCGGCCGTCTTCTCCAACTCCGGCGACCTCCACGTTCTGCCTTCCGCTTGCGAGGTTGATTCCGGATGCCGTCCCGACCGCCCTAGCTACGCTACGGGTACGGGCAGGTGCGCCTCAACCCCCTCTTGCCATCCCTCCCTCTCGTTTGGGCCAAGGAGCCCTCGTCGCCGGCGAGAGCTCCGGCGAAGCCGCGGCCCCCTCTGTTTCCTTCTCCCTTTCCCCCACCTGACTAGCGGGGCCCGCTAGTCAGCCACTCAGTACGCGCGAAGCGGTACGAGTGGTGGCGCCCCTGGGCTTTACGCCTTCGATGTCACCCCCAGTCTATTTCAAATTCATTTGAATTTACAGAACACTTCAAATAGTTATAACTCTTCAACCATAAGTCCAAATGAATTGATTCTTTTTGCATTGTGTTCTTTGATAAGAAATCTAGCAGCTCACCAAAGATGAGATTTTTCTGAGCTGTCTAGAATTTCTGGTGATTTTCAGAAGTGTTCTTGATATTTTTTTTTGTGTTTAAAATTATTTTCAGAAGGTGAGGCTTGTCTTGAGGATCACGAGGAGGCTTGTGAACCTCATCTGCACTAAGGCAAGCCACAACAACATTTTCATGGTGCCATTTCAATATTTGTGATTTTCTTACTTGAATGAAATGATTAATCCATGCATTTAAATGATTATGGAGTTATTTATATTCTGTTAAATATTGGTTAGTTGTTATGCTTGATTTACAGAATGGTTGAAACTAGTTTAGTGGATAAAGCAAGTTAAGATTTATTTGAGGTGATGTTAGAAATAATTTTGTTTATGCATGTTAGCAATTATTTAAAGCTATGTTTTTTCCCTCTTAGATTGATAAAAATTTGTTAGAAAATGTCCTGTTAAATACTTGTTTAATCATATTATTTGTCTTACAGAATGTTTGAACCCAACTTAGTGATAAAGAGAGTAAGAGTTGTTGATAGTGAAATATTTTGACAAGCATATGAGAAATTTATCAAAGTTACTTTCTTGCGTAAGAAGTTAAAAAACTTGTCAAAATATTTTGGTTAAGTTGTGAGTCATTTGAGAAGTAGAGTAATTTGAGTTGTTGACGTTATGCTTGGTGTGTATAAGGATGACATCGGTCATTTTTATCATTATATGATGCATGTGTTATTTTGCATTTCATGGCATGCTATGACACCGGTCATTTTTTTTAAAGTTAAACCTGAATATAACTCAACTTGAATATACCGTTGACTGTCATGGTGCCGCTGAATCGAGTTTCTTTCCAGTGCAACCACATTTGCCTTTGTGGGAAGGCCTTGATTCGGTCCATTGACACGGCCTCTGGTCGGTGCCTCCATCTAGGGAAGGTTATGTCGTGCTTGCCCTGGCCCGGTGAGCAGAAATAATCTTGTGTGCTCGTTGATGAGATTATGGTACCGAGTCCCCGAGTGGGAGTGTTTTGACCACGACGGTGGTCGGGGTGTCTTTGGTAGACACGGGGCCACCCAGGACAGCCCGTTGGGGATTTGGGTCGGAGTGGCCGGGAGAGTGCTGTGGCAATGGAGGGGTTTTGTCAGAATGCGTTGGTCCACCCGAATGGGAGTGCGAGGCCATGGGTTCCGTGGTGTGGGTACAGTGTGCTACCTCTGCAGAGTGTGTAATCTATCGATAGCCGAGTCCACGGTTACGGACACCTCGTAGTAGGTCCCACCATGAGTCAACGTTTAATAAAAATTGCACACTAAGCTATGAACTTTGCATTGTTGATGGATGGCAGAAAGGCCATCGAGGCATTTGGGACCAAATGATGGTCGTGGTTGTGATCGCCGTAAGGATCACGAGTTGTTCTTGAGAAAGACCACTTTGGTGGTGTGTTTGACACTGTGTGTGTATTTGACCACTTTGGTGGTGTGTTTGTGATCCAGAGATGATCACGGTTGGTAAGCTGTCCCGAGGGACGTTCGAGCATGATCACAGCATGTTGGACATATAGTGTTGCATTTTTAATAATTGGTTAAATATCATGATATTGTTTGTCATTATGAGATTATGCCTGTTGTGAGCTTGCAAGTACATTCAATGTACTGACCTGGCGTGTCATGCCAGATTTCAGGAAAGTATCATTGGAGGAGAGCGTTGTCCGAGTCTAGATCGTGTCCACATCGGTGTCCCTGTGATATGGAGCTTCCGCCACGATTATTCCGCTGCCACGTAGTTGTTCGGATCGAGGCCCCATTTATGTTCACTAAATAATGTACATATTGTTCAGCCGCACCGAGTGTGCCGCTTGGCCTCGACAGCTGTTGTAATGTAACTCTGTTCCGCTAGCATCAATAAAGCGGTTGTTATTCTGTACCAAGATGTTGTGTGGTTTGCCAGAAGACATGGTCTCTGGGCTGGCAATGCATGGTAAACCGGTCGCTCTGAGCCGGGGTGCCACAATGCTTGGTATCAGAGCCGCGCTGACTGTAGGCCACGCTAGGCTACGACGCGCTAGATACGAGTTTTAGTTGAGTGCCGGTAGTAATTTGTGCTGATTATTGAGTTGCATGCATTCGTTTATTATATATATATTATTGCTAACCTGCTAATGGTTGTGGGTGTAGATGGCTCCGGTGCCGTATCCGTGCCAGTTGCAGCTGATGCCGTACACGTCACCGCACCTCCTTCGCAACGTATGGCGTCGTTGTACCTCTCGGAGACGACCCAGTCTATCGTGTGTACCGGGAGCATCTAGCTGATTCAGTATATGAGTATCACGCAGTGGTCACTCTGCGCACTAGTTCCGATTCCAGCTCTTACACTCGCACTTCTCGGAGCGGTTATGCCTCCACCGCTTCTCAGGCTGTCCAGTTTGCTGCATTCGAGGTCCTTGTCGAGCTTCGTTTACAACAAAGGTCCGAATGCAGAACCACCCAGGTTTTACTACTACCCATCTATGCACGACAACGGTCGTGTCCGTTTCCCTCTCATTGATCCGGAGTCTGATAGTGTTGCTAGCCACCTTGCTCGTTATATCACTGCTAGCTATCTCATGATCCACGAGCTGGCTCGAGAGCTGACTCGTACTCGTACTGCTTTAGCCACTACTTTGGTCACTCTAGATCCGCCACTACTCCTCTTTCACTGGGATTTACCCCTTATGTCCCAGTCAGTTCTAGCTCCCCTATTTCACCGGTTACTCCCCCGAGTAGCACGGGCGTCTCGGCCGCGAACCCTCTCAGTACTCTCTGCCGAGTGGGTCTCACTTCTCGCTACCCCTGTAGCCCCGATGCTTCATCCTACCCCTGCCCCTGAGGGAGAGCCCTCGAGGAAGCGCCGTCGTGTTACCTTTAACCCGGAGGTTTCCGTTAACCACGTCAGTTCGGGATCCGAGACCACTTCAGGGGAGGACGCCGCAGCACCAGCAGAGCAGTAGTATCTTTGAGTATTCAGCTGTCTGGATGATGTATGGATGTAGTCATGATGTTTCGTTGCCTATGAGAGTAGTGAACCAGTCATGTTGTTTACTTTTCATGTATGAGTCTATGTATAATTATGTTGAGACTTTATTCGCCGTATTTTTTCGCTTTCTGCTTTCTTCCGGGATTTGTTGTGCTGCTTTTCCCAATTTTATTTTTGGGTGTTTCTCATCTCGATTGTGTTGTCTTGGGAAAAATTCACAATAGGATGACGCGGGGAGGCAGCAGTAGCAATGTTCGTGAGGGAACTCCTGTTCGTCGTTCCGCACGATAGGCAGGACATTCTCCCGAGCCGTACGTTCAGCCACCACCTCCACCGCCTGATCCTCCCTCCACCGAGCAATTCTGTATGTTTGAAGAGAAAAGGAACAATGATCTGATTGAAATATTGAGAAGTTTCAAGCTATGGTTGGACAGAATGGAAATCAGAATGGTCATCACTCAAAGCTGTCAGATTTTCAGAGGACCAATCCACCCAGTTTCAGTCAGATTGTTGACCCATTGGATGCGACGATTGGTTGCGTACCAATGGAGAAAAAGCTTGAGATTGCCCGTACTGAAGGAAATGATAAAGTTCCATTTGTAACTCATTACCTTGAAGGCGCAGCTGCCATATGGTGGGAAAATACAAGGCCATGTGGCCGAGTGATGAGGAAATCACCTGGGAGAAATTTAAGGATAAGTTCCGAAAATATCACATCCCTACTGGAGTTATGAAGAAGCAGAGTGAATTTCTCCACTCGTCCAAGGAAATCAGTCTTGTGGCTGAATATCTGCAAAAATTCAATCATTTGGCCCGTTACTCTCTGTATGACGTGGCCACCGAAGAAAGGAAGATTGACAGATTTCTTGGAGGTTTAAATCGCAACTTCGGTGTGCTCTCAGTATGTTTGATTTCACGGATTTCCAAACTCTGGTGGACAAGGCGTTCATTGCTGAACGGGAGCACAAGCTGATATCCGATAATAGGCCTGCTAACGACAACAAGCGCAAGTTTGAGCCAAAGAAGGATGGGCCACCTGTGCAAAAGGCTCGTACCTGGCAGCAGACTCAGGTGGAATATAGGCCAAATTGGCAACAGAATGTTAACAAGACCACCACTCAAGTCAAGAATATTGTGACCAATCCAATGCATGAGGAGCGTCAGCGCAATAATTCTTGTTTCATTTGCGGGCAGCACGGACATTATGCCAAGCAGTGCCCCAAGAACAACAAGACGAATGCCCTAAGCCGGCCGCAAGTCAATTTTATGGAGTCATGTCAAACCAGCAAAACTTCACTGGGCACGTGCATCATATCTCTGCCGATGAAGCCCAAGAGAAGCCAGAAGTCGTCATTGGTATGTTTTCTGTTAATGACATACCTGCCATAATTTTATTTGACTCTGGGGCTTCCCATTCTTTTATTTCTCGGAGTTTTGCCGCCCAAAACAATTTTCCTTGCACATTTGGGCAAAAATATGCTGGTACAAACCCCGGGATCTATAATCAAGAGCAATCTGGTCTGCCGTGATCTGGAGATCAATATCAACGGGGTCTACTTTCCAACATCTCTGATAATCATTGAGTCTGAAAAGTTGGATATTATATTGGGTATGAATTGGTTGACCAAATATCAAGTTTGCATAAACTGCGCAACCCGAGAAGTCAATCTGACCAGTCTGGATGGGCAGCTCACAAATTCTATGCTCGCAAGAATATACCCAAGCCAGAATTAGTGTGCACTGTTGTGGTTGAATTGGAATTTATTCCTGTGGTCAGTGAGTACCCTGATGTGTTTCCAGAAGAACTGCCAGGCATGCCACCAGATCGGGAACTGGAGTTTGCCATAGATCTTGTGCCCGGAACCGCACCATTATACAAGAAGTATTACCGGATGCCCTCATCAGAATTAGTGGAGCTAAAGAAACAGCTTGACGAATTACTCCAGAAAGGTTATCATTCGTCCCAGCTCTTCACTGTGGGGATCACCTGCAATTTTCGTGGGCAAAAAGGATGGTAGTCTCCTGTATGTGCATAGATTACCGCCAGCTGAATGAGGTCACCATCAAAAATAAATACCCGCTGCCAAGGATTGATGATCTGTTTGATCAGCTCAGTGGGAGCTAAGGTATTCTCTAAATCGATTTACGGACCGGATATCATCAGCTCAAGATTAAAAAGGAAGATATTCCTAAGACCGCATTCACTACTCGGTACGGTCTTTACGAATATACCGTGATGTCCTTTGGTCTCACTAATGCCCCTGCTTTCTTCATGCATATGATGAACAAAGTATTTATGGACTTCCTCGACAAATTTGTGGTAGTCTTCATTGATGACATCCTCATTTACTCCAAGGGGAAGAGGAACACAAGGATCACCTCCGAGCAGTACTACAACGGCTCCGCGACCATCAGCTATACGCCAAGTTCAGTAAGTGCGAATTTTGGCTCAAGAAGTTGGGTTTCTCGGACATGTACTATCCGCCGAAGGTATAGCCGTGGACCCGAGCAAAGTAAAGGACGTGCTCGAGTGGGTACCTGATACGTCTCCAACGTATCTATAATTTTTGATTGGCTCCATGCTATATTGTCTACGTGTTTGGATGTTTATGGTTTATTATTACACTTTTATATCATTTTTGGGACTAACCTATTAACCAGAGCCCAGTTGCCAAGTTTCTTTTGACCTTGTTTTTAGAGTTTCGAAGAAAACAAAATCAAACGGAGTCCAATGACCTAAAACTTCAACGGAACTCATTTTTGGAAGGAAAGAAGCCCAGAAAGACTTGGAGTGCACGTAGGGGACTCTGCGAGAGTCACGAGGCGGTAGGCGCACCCACCCTGGGCGCGCCCTCCACCTCGTGAGCCCCTCTCCCCTGACGTACTTCTTCCGCCTATATATCTCCATATACCCTAAAACGACCGGGGATCACAATAGATCGGGAGTTCCGCCGCCAGAAGTCTCCGTAGCCACCGAAAGCCAATCTAGACCCGTTCCGGCACCCTGCCTGAGGGGGCAATCCCTCTCCGGTGGCCATCTTCATCATCCCGGTGCTCTCCATGACGAGGAGGGAGTAGTTCTCCCTCGGGGCTGAGGGTATGTACCAGTAGCTATGTGTTTGATCTCTCTCTCTCTCATGTTCTTGATGATATGATCTTGATGTATCGCGAGCTTTGCTATTATAGTTGGATCTTATGTTTCTCCTCCCCCTCTACTCTCTTGTAATGAATTGAGTTTCCCCTTTGAAGTTATCTTATCGGATTGAGTCTTTAAAGATTTGAGAACACTTGATGTATGTCTTGCCGTGCGTATCTGTGGTGACAATGGGATGCCACGTGATTCACTTGATGTATGTTTTGGTGATCAACTTGCGGGTTCCGCCCATGAACCTATGCATAGGGGTTGGCACACGTTTTCGTCGTGATTCTCGGTAGAAACTTTGGGGCACTCTTTGAGGTTCTATGTGTTGGTTGAATAGATGAATCTGAGATTGTGTGATGCATATCGTATAATCATGCCCACGGATACTTGAGGTGACATTGGAGTATCTAGGTGACATTAGGGTTTTGATTGATTTGTGTCTTAAGGTGTTATTCTAGTACGGACTCTAGGGCTGTTTGTGACAGCTATAGGAATAGCCCAACGGATTGATTGGAAAGAATAACTTTGAGGTGGTTTCATACCCTACCATAATCTCTTCGTTTGTTCTCCGCTATTACTGACTTTGGAGTGACTCTTTGTTGCATGTTGAGGGATAGTTATATGATCCAATTATGTTATTATTGTTGAGAGGACTTGCACTAGTGAAAGTATGAACCCTAGGCCTTGTTTCAACGCATTGCAATACCGTTTGCG
>NW_024112517.1:0-10175 GCF_003073215.2 Triticum urartu | reverse complement strand
TGCCTAATATCACATCCAATCCTTGAGATTCCAATACTATTAGGTCTGAGGGAAAAACATAGTTACCAATCCTTAATGGTAACCGATCACACCATAGACTTGCCACATACTCTGCTCCTGGCGAGGTTACTAACATGGGTGACCTAAGGGCTTGGGTTGGTAGGTTATACTTATCCACAAATCCCCTTGAGATGTATGAATGCGATGCACCAGTATCAAAAAGAACGAGTGCAGTGAATGACTTAACCAAAAACTTACCTATTACTGCATCGGGCTGAGCTTCAACCTCCTCCACGCTAACGTGGTTCACCTGTCCCCTGTTGAAATGGTTCGGCTTCTTCCTAGAACTTCAATTGCCATTTTGGCCTTCAGGACATTCATTGGCATAATGTCCGGTCTTCTGACACTTAAAACAAGTGACTTGGCTTAGGTCCTTCTTGGTTGGAGTTGATGGGTTGGTGCGATTCTGGCCGTTGCTTCCTCCATTGCCATTTCCATTCTTGGTGCCATTGTGATTGTGTGAGCTACCTCCTCCATGGGTATGCTGAAAATGTCCGCCCGGTCTAGGGGTAAAACATGGCTTCTGCTGAGCTCCTGAATTGTACTTTCCTTGTCCATACTTCCTCTTGCGGTTCTCAATCTGTTGTTGCTTCCCTTCAATCATAAGAGCACGATCTAGCAACTCCTGGTAGTTGTTGAAGGTTGCTACCATCAACTGCATGCTCAACTCATCATTCGGTCCTTCCAGAAACTTCTCCTGCTTAGCTGCATCCGTAGCAACGTCATCTGGGGCATAACGTGCTAGCTTACTAAAGTCCTCCACATACTGGCCAACTGTCCTTCCTCCTTGGCGCAAGTTGCGAAACTCACGCTTCTTCATGGCCATAGCTCCTGCTGAAACATGTGCAATACGAAAAGCATGCTGAAACTGGTCCCATGTGACAGTGTCAACAGGGAAAGTGGCTGTGAAATTCTCCCACCATGATGCTGCGGGTCCTTCTACCTGATGTGCGGCAAACTTCAACTTCTCCGCATCTGTGCATCCTGCTGTGGTCAACTCCCTAGCTATCTTGCGGAGCCAATCATCTGCTACTATCGGCTCGGTGCTACTGGAAAACACCGGCGGATTCAGCCTAAGAAAACGGGCTAAGTGGTCAACAGGTGGTGGTGGTGGTGGGTTGTTGTTGTTGTTCCCCTGATTCTGATTCTGAACTAGCAACTGCATCAGGGTGTTCTGCTGCTGGATTAACTGGGTGAGCTCCGGCGGAAAGGCAAATCCGGGGTCACGTCTCGGAGGCATCTGAGGGTTTAGAAAAGATGAGGTATAAGCATAGAGGGGGTCTAAAGAGAAAACACTACCCATATGCACATGAGGCAAAATCACACAATTCACTTCATTCAAACAAACAAGGCATACAATCGATCTAACTATCGATCTAACCAGCTTCATCAATATAGTCATCATCGCTACTATCTGGTTCCGAGTTGGTTTCGTCGATGATGATGTAGTCTTCCGGGCTAATCTCCTGGGGTTCTTCGTCTTCATCTACTGGCGTAGGGTCTCCCATAAATATTCCAATCTTCTTGATCAGGTCGTCATTCTTCTCCACCAATACTTCAATTTCTTCTTCATACTCTTCACGTCTAGCCTTGAGTTCTTCCTCCAGTTCCTTGATTCTAGTCTTAGCCTTCTTCAGATCTAACATGTCGGCGCACATCTGGTTCTCCTGTCGTCGAATGTGCTGATTTAACTCCTGGATAAAAGCTGCGATTGACCTATCCTTCCTGGTGCTGATCATCTCCTAGTGTTCATCTCGGCGCCCACAAATCTGGTAGATAGTATCCTTGAGTTCCTTGCGGTAGAATTCTCCAATGCGTCCCATGGCGATGTGAGCTACCATGCTCTTTCCTAGACTCCAGGTTGGTGCATCAAAAGAAAACTCTATGGGCTCAGTGACTGGCATGAACGTCCTTCCTGGAACTTGAACTTGAATCATCCAGCGCTCTTCTTCAGGTAAAGTGGCGTTGTAGGTTCCAGTGAAGCTTGGTACTCCTATGTTCAGGTATCTAGTGACTTCCTTCAAGTGACGTCCAAAGGGTGTATCTTCATCCGGTTGTGTGAACTTGTTCCTTGCATCCGCCATCCTAAAGAGTAGAAAAGATGAGAGGTCAGAAGAGAAGAGAGTGAATAGTGATCTAGGTCTTGTGCTTAGTGGTCGTGTCCTACAATCAGCGTGTGCTCTGATACCATCTCTGTAGCGACCAGACCTCAAACAGTCTGATCTCTGTGCTCCGGTGTCATTCCTGGATCAGTAATGCTGACACCACACAGTCTGTAGCGACCAGACCTCAAATAGTCTGATCTCTGTGCTCCGGTGTCATCCCTGGATCAGTAATGCTGACACCACACAGTACTCGGAGGATTTATAGCAGAGTAGCAATCACACACTTATTACATCGAGTGTCTCAAAAGAGAACTTATTACAATAAATATGGCTTAAGGCCATCTAGTAACGATAACAGCGGAAGGCTTGGAAGATAAGTGAGTCCATCAACTCCAACGGCATCACTGAGTATAGAACCACGACCTAAAACTCCTTAATCGTCGTCTGAAAAGTCTGCAACATTAACGTTGCAGCCCGAGAATGGGTCAGCAAATGGAATATGCTGGCAAGGTAACACATAGAGAGTAATGAAATGCAACAGCTATACTATATGCATATTTGGCTGGTGTAAAGCTCTATGGTTACTGTTTTGCGTAAAGCCAATTTTTCCCTACTTCAAAGGAATAAATGTAATTACTATTATGGTGGTTGTTAAACATTGAGAATGGTTGACAACATTCTCAATCCCAATTAAAAATAGTCATCAATAACCCAACAATATTTATTTAGAAGTAACATGTTGAGATTCACATGATAATCCAGGTACTAGATACTCAAGATTTGTCCATAACTGGGGACACGGCTAACCATGATTAGTTTATTACACTCTGCAGAGGTTTGCACACTTTTCCCCACAAGACTCGATCGCCTCCGTTTGTTTTCTCGCACTACATGGTGTTTGAGAAGACGGATGACCGAGACATAGTCTTTCAGAAGCGCTAGCACCTTACGATCGGGTAGACCGTACCACCTACATCCCCTACATCTGCTAGTCTACCACTGTAAGAGTTTGCACAACTTAGTCAACTATGCTAGAGCCCATAATGGCTTGTGGCTGCACACGGAAGTTTCTAGTATGAATAATCTCATGATCCCTTTGAGCCTGGGTGGCGGTCCAAAAGAAAACAGGCAAGTCCTGGTAGAAACCAGGTGCCTCAATCCACCCAGATGTGTGTTTAGGTTGCCACCTTAGATAAACCATTAATTAACAATCTCACATCTGTCATGGATATCACTCACCCAATCCACGTCTACTAGCATAGCATGGCATAATAAGCAAACGTAGAAGTAACTCCCAAAGGTTTCATAATAAACACGTAATAGGTACTACCTCATTTACTTCCCATCCCATAGTTTAATTAGATCCTAATCATGCAATGTGTGAGGATTGATCTAATGCAATAAAACTGGGTAGTAGAAAAGGTATGATCAAAGTGTTACTTGCCTTGCTGATGATCCGCGAAACCTAGAGATTCGAAGTAACAGGCGGCGCACTCCGGGTATTCTATCGCAGACAACAAACAAGCATACAATAAGTACTCATCTAATGCACAGGTAAAACTCAAATAGAAGATCTAACCAGAAAGTTCAACTTAAGAACCCTGGTTGCAAAAAGAATCAAATCGAACGAAGCGAAAGAAAACAAACGGCGAAAGAAAACAACTTCGTTCTAGTAATCTGGATCTAGAAAAATTTTACAGTAGCAAAAACTTGTTTAAGTTGATATTCAGAAAGAGGGGTTTCGAGACGAAACTCCAGGCGCTTGAATCGCCTGATTCTGATAAACGAGCGAAAAGTTATACTAAAACGAAAATCGGATCAGAAATCGCGATCAGAAAATAACGCGGAAAATCCGACGAAAAAGACAAACGACGAACAGAATTTTTTTTTTTTTTAAAAAAAAACTGCACGGAAAACGAGGCGGCGGCGAACCTCGAAAGGCGCGCAACTCCGGCGGGCGGCGGCGGCGGGCGGACAGGCTAGGGTTAGGGTTTAGGTGGCGGCGGCGGCTGGGCTTTCGGGCCCCGGGGCGCGGCTTTTATAGCCTTAGCCGGCGGAGTCCAGGCCGAATATGGCCCATAGTCGGTTACGCGTTTTTTTAATCTGCTCGGAAGAAAAATAAAACGAAATACTAAACGGACTCCAAAGATCACGAAATAAATTTTGCCGGGTTCCTAAAATCAAGCCCGATAAAGTGAACATTTATCTGGGCCCAAACTACAACTTTGAAAAACGCGCATTTTTCCTAAATTCAAATAAAAATACCGAAAAACTCCGAAATAAAACTTATTTGATTTTTTTATTAAATCCTCAATATTTCTATATTTTGGGAAAGTCATTTTATTCCCTCTCTCATATTTTTGTAATAGAAATAATTGATGATAAAATAAATAAAATCGAAAACTCAAATATGTAAAGAACGAAATCCCCAACTCTCTCCGTGGGTCCTTGAGTTGCTTAGGATTTTTCTAGGATCAAAACCAAAAGCAAAATAAAATATGATATGCATGATGACCTAATGTATAACATTCCAAATTGAAAATTTGGGATGTTACAAACCTACCCCCCTTAAGATGAATCTCGCCCTCGAGATTCGGGTTGGCTAGAAAATAGGTGAGGGTGGTCTTTGAGCAAATCTTTCTCTCGCTCCCAAGTGGCTTCATCCTCTGTGTGGTGGCTCCACTGAACTTTGCAAAACTTGATAACCTTGCTACGAGTAACTCGGCTGGCAAACTCAAGAATCTTGACTGGTTTCTCCTCATAGGTCAAATTATTATCCAACTGAATTGCTTCTAATGACACTATGTCTCTCAAAGGTATGTCAGCCATCTCTGCGTGACACTTCTTCAACTGAGAAACATGAAACACATCATGCACTCCGGCCAATCCTTCTGGCAATTCCAACTTGTAAGCCACTTCTCCCATACGCTCCAAAATTTGATATGGTCCTATAAATCGTGGCGCTAACTTCCCCTTAACTCCAAAACGCTTAATCCCTTGAAGTGGGGATACTCGAAGATAAGCTCTATCTCCGACTTCGTAAACTGTCTCCTTGCGTTTAGAATCTGCGTAGCTCTTCTACCTGGACTGGGCTACCTTGAGCCTATCGCGAATCAACTTCACCTTCTGTTCAGACTCCTTAATCAAATCTGGTCCAAACAACTGGCGGTCTCCAACTTCGTCCCATGACAACGGTGTCCTGCACCTCCTTCCGTACAAAGCTTCGAAAGGGGCCATCTTCAAACTGGTCTGATAGCTATTATTGTAAGGGAACTCTGCATATGGCAAATTATCGTCCCAACTAGATCCATAATCTAGCGCACAAGCTCTCAGCATATCCTCCAAAATCTGATTGACTCTCTCGGTCTGTCCATCTGTCTGCGGATGAAAAGTTGTACTAAATTCTAGCCTAGTACCCAAAGTCTCATGCAACTGCTTCCAGAACTTTGAGGTAAACTGGGTTCCTCTATCTGATACAATACTCCTCAGAACTCCATGCAGACATACGATCCTGGTCATGTATATCTTTGCCAACTTAGCACTGGTGTAAGTGGTCTTATGAGCTACTTTCGTCAATCGATCGACTACAACCCAAATCGAGTCATAGCCTGAACGAGTCCTTGGTAATCCCGTGATAAAATCCATGCCTAGCTTATCCCACTTCCATTCGGGTATAGGCAATGGTTGCAACAATCCTGCTGGCTTCTGATGCTCTGCCTTTACTCTCTGACATACATCACAAACTGCTACATACTCCGCAATATCCTTTTTCATTCCGGTCCACTAGAAAACATCCTTCAAATCCAAATACATCTTGGTATTTCCTGGGTGAATCGAATATGGTGAATCATGGGCCTCTTGCAAAATCAACTTTCTGATCTCCGGGTTATTGGGTACATAAACACGGTCTTCAAACCATAGGGTGTCGTGCTCATCCTCACGAAATCCTTTAGCTTTTCCTTTGCTCAGTTTCTCCTTTATAGCGGCAATCTCTTTGTCAGTTTTCTGAGCTTCTCTGATTCTATCCATCAAAGTTGACTGAATTTCCAATGCTGCTACATAGCCTCTCGGAACTATTTCCAAACATAGTTCACGAAGATTATCTGCTAACTCCTTGGGTATTTCTCCCGTCATTAACGTATTGACATGGCTCTTGCGGCTTAATGCATCAACTACTACATTAGCTTTTCCGGGATGGTAATGTAATTTCATATCATAATCCTTGATAAGCTCCAACCATATCCTTTGTCTGAGGTTCAACTCCTTCTGTGTGAAAATGTACTTCAAACTCTTATGATCTGTGTACACCTCACAATGATTCCCAATGAGGAAATGTCTCCATGTCTTCAATGCATGCACTACGGCTGCTAACTCCAAATCATGCGTAGCATAATTCAATTCATGAGGCTTCAGTTGTCATGAAGCATACGAAACAACTCTCCCTTCCTGCATAAGCACTGCTCCAAGTCCTTGACGTGAAGCGTCGCAATACACCTCATAATCCTTGGTTTGATGTGGCAAAATCAACACTGGTGAGGTAACCAAACGTTTCTTCAACTCCTGAAAACTAACCTCACACTCATCAGTCCATTTGAACTTAGTATCCTTCTTCAGCAATTCCGTCATAGGCTTTGCGATCTTTGATAAATTCTCAATAAATCTCCGGTAGTATCCTGCGAGTCCAAGAAAACTCCGGATCTCTCCAACTGTTGTTGGTGCTTCCCACTTGGTCACGGTTTCAACTTTAGCGGGATCTACTGCTATACCTTCTCCAGATATAACGTGTCCGAGGAATCCTACTTCCTTCAACCAAAACTCACATTTGCTGAATTTGGCATATAACTAATGTTCTCTGAGCTTTCCAAGTACCAAACGCAAATGCTCCTTATGCTCCTCTTCATTCTTCGAATAAACCAGGATATCATCAATGAACACTATGACGAACTTATCCAAAACTCCATAAACACTTTGTTCATCATGTTCATGAAATAGGCAGGCGCGTTAGTCAGTCCAAATGACATAACGGTATACTCATATAGTCCATATCTTGTGGTGAATGCTGTCTTAGGTATATCCTGTTCTCGAATCTTCAACTGGTGGTATCCTGATCGCAAATCGATCTTGAAAAACACTTTAGCTCCTTGCAAACGATCAAACAGATCATTGATCATTGGTAGTGGGTACTTGTTCTTGATCGTTACTTCGTTCAATCCTCGATAGTCAACAACCATCCTTAACGATCCATCCTTCTTCTCTACTAGAAGTACTGGCGATCCCCAAGGCGAAGAACTTGGGCGAATATATCCCTTATCCAGTAACTCCTTAATCTGCTTCTTAATTTCCACCAAATCTTTTGCTGGCATCCTATATGTTCTCTTTGATATTGGCCCAGTGCCTGGCAAAAGCTCAATCAAAAACTCAATGTCTCTATCCGGTGGCATGCCTGGCAACTCTTCGGGAAATACATCAGGAAAATCCTTTACCACTGGTACTTCCTCCTGCACAACTCCTGTTAGGCAATTTACTCGGGTCCTCTTTGGTACATGCCGGGATACATACTTGATCCTTCTCCCTTCTGGTGTGGTAAGCAAAATTGACTTACTAGCACACTCAATATTCCCTTTATACTTTGATAACCAATCCATGCCTAATATCACATCCAATCCTTGAGATTCCAATACTATTAGGTCTGAGGGAAAAACATAGTTACCAATCCTTAATGGTAACCGATCACACCATAGACTTGCCACATACTCTGCTCCTGGCGAGGTTACTAACATGGGTGACCTAAGGGCTTGGGTTGGTAGGTTATACTTATCCACAAATCCCCTTGAGATGTATGAATGCGATGCACCAGTATCAAAAAGAACGAGTGCAGTAAATGACTTAACCAAAAACTTACCTATTACTGCATCGGGCTGAGCTTCAACCTCCTCCATGCTAACGTGGTTCACCTGTCCCCTGTTGAAAAGGTTCGGCTTCTTCCTAGAACTTCAATTGCCATTTTGGCCTTCAGGACATTCATTGGCATAATGTCCGGTCTTCTGACACTTAAAACAAGTGACTTGGCTTAGGTCCTTCTTGGTTGGAGTTGATGGGTTGGTGCGATTCTGGCCGTTGCTTCCTCCATTGCCATTTCCATTCTTGGTGCCATTGTGATTGTGTGATCTACCTCCTCCATGGGTATGCTGAAAATGTCCGCCCGGTCTAGGGGTAAAACATGGCTTCTGCTGAGCTCCTGAATTGTACTTTCCTTGTCCATACTTCCTCTTGCGGTTCTCAATCTGTTGTTGCTTCCCTTCAATCATAAGAGCACGATCTAGCAACTCCTGGTAGTTGTTGAAGGTTGCTACCATCAACTGCATGCTCAACTCATCATTCGGTCCTTCCAGAAACTTCTCCTGCTTAGCTGCATCCGTAGCAACGTCATCTGGGGCATAACGTGCTAGCTTACTAAAGTCCTCCACATACTGGCCAACTGTCCTTCCTCCTTGGCGCAAGTTGCGAAACTCACGCTTCTTCATGGCCATAGCTCCTGCTGAAACATGTGCAATACGAAAAGCATGCTGAAACTGGTCCCATGTGACAGTGTCAACAGGGAAAGTGGCTGTGAAATTCTCCCACCATGATGCTGCGGGTCCTTCTACCTGATGTGCGGCAAACTTCAACTTCTCCGCATCTGTGCATCCTGCTGTGGTCAACTCCCTAGCTATCTTGCGGAGCCAATCATCTGCTACTATCGGCTCGGTGCTACTGGAAAACACCGGCGGATTCAGCCTAAGAAAACGGGCTAAGTGGTCAACAGGTGGTGGTGGTGGTGGGTTGTTGTTGTTGTTCCCCTGATTCTGATTCTGAACTAGCAACTGCATCAGGGTGTTCTGCTGCTGGATTAACTGGGTGAGCTCCGGCGGAAAGGCAAATCCGGGGTCACGTCTCGGAGGCATCTGAGGGTTTAGAAAAGATGAGGTATAAGCATAGAGGGGGTCTAAAGAGAAAACACTACCCATATGCACATGAGGCAAAATCACACAATTCACTTCATTCAAACAAACAAGGCATACAATCGATCTAACTATCGCAAAAGTGCTCGGACTACTATATTTACATAGTGGACTACTACTACTGATGAGGTGGTCTACTAGAAATATTCTACAGTTGTAGACTCCATGATATCTGCTCCTGCTTCATCAACATAGTCATCATCGCTACTATCTTGTTCTGAGTCGGTGCCGTTAATGATGATGTAGTCCTTCGGGCTAATCTCCTTGGGTTCTTCGTCTTCATCTATTGGTGTCGGGCCTCCCATAAATATTCCAATCTTCTTAATCAGATCGTCATTCTTCTCCACCAATACTTCAATTTCTTCTTCATAATCTTCGCGTGTAGCCTTGAGTTCTTCCTCCAGTTCCTTGATTCTAGTCTTAGCCTTCTTCAGATCTATCATGTCGGCGCACATCTGATTCTCCTGTCGTCGAATGTGCTGGTTTAACTCCTGAATAAAAGCTGCAATTGATCTATCTTTCCTGGTGCTGATCATCTCCCAGTGTTCATCTCGGCGCCCACAAATCTGGTAGATAGTATCCTTAAGATCCTTGCGGTAGACTTCTCCAATGCGTCCCATGGCGATGTGAGCTGCCATACTCTTTCCTAGACTCCAAGTTGGTGCATCAAAAGAAAACTCTATGGGCTCAGTGACTGGCATAAACGTCCTTCCTGGAACTTGAACTTGAATCATCTAGCGCTCTTCTTCAGGTAAAGTAGTGTTGTAGGTTCCCGTGAAGCTTGGTACTCCTATGTTCAGGTATCTAGTGACTTCCTTCAAGTGGCGTCCAAAGGGTGTATCTTCATCTGGTTGTGTAAACTTATTCCTTGCATCCGCCATCCTAAAGAGTAGAAAAGATGAGAAGTCAGAAGAGAAGAGAGTGAGTAGTGATCTAGGTCTTTAGCTTAGTGGTCGTGTCCTACAGTCAGCGTGTGCTCTGATACCATCTCTGTAGCGACCAGACCTCA
>NW_024112516.1:0-18050 GCF_003073215.2 Triticum urartu | reverse complement strand
TGCTCTACACATATTGCCGGTAGTAAACTCATTGATATAGAAAATAGATGAGTACATTAACTCGCAATGGTTGTAAGTATCGTGATTCTTGCTTCGACATGATAACTTTGCTAAGACTACATCAAAGTTGTAGGCTTGTGTGTTCACAATAAATGACCCGTAACAATTCTCTAGGAAAGACCTCATACTATTTGGATCATAAGATGTCACATGCCCGAATCACTCACGGAGAATTAATGGAGATGATGGTGCCAATAGGACTTTGTATTGCACTAAGGGACCCTTTTGATGCACCTCATGCCAGTCAGTCCTCTAAGCCACTAGCAAGCCGGCAAGATACCAACAAGAATCTCTCGGGCAATGCGATTAGACATTCTATTCATGAAAATAGAGGTAAAAGGAAAGCAACCTACACCAAGCATGACAAAATCTTGCATTGGTCTCAAGAATAGGAAAGCATGGCTTGATAAACCATATGGTGTATAATGTCTATCTTGCAATGAGTATGGCAATTGAGACATTGGTAAAACAAATAGATCATGAACTCGTAGAGCTAAGCAAAGTGCATAAACCACACATGGTCAGGAGTCCTCGGTGCACCAAAGAATATGTGGTCCCAATAACAGGAAATGAAACCACCATCCTGGATGTTGTTGTAGTAAAAAAAAACTATTAAGGCTGTGTAAAAGCAACAATTACATATATGGTTGATCAAGAAAAAAAACAACCATGAAGGACTGACCTACACTCCATTAGAAGAGAAGATTGGAAAATTCACACTAGAACTAGAAGGTCTACTTATACTTGCTAATACAGATATTCATGGGGAAAATCTCTGATGAAATTGAAGAAAATGAATTTGAGTTATACAATGTAGCCCTGTCAATAAGGAACAGGAAATGGAATAGGATTGAAAAATGGTCAGGTTAGTCTCTTCATTTTTTTTGTTCTTATGGTCATTTTAGGCAGTGCTAACTCATATGGTTGTAGATATGAAAATTGATATTGTATTTCAATAGAGGAACAACAATTGGCACTGCCTAAATAGTATACTAAAATGCCATTTTAATAATGATCAAAACTATTGCAATCAATTGATCAACTGTTTCTTTCCAGGTCGAAACTAATGCTATAGAAACATAACATATTTGCAATATTAATTCTAACCGTCGATCGATATCTAGGTACTCCCTCTTTCCATCTATACAAGGCCTAATGCGTTTTTCAAGACTAACTTTGACCATATGTTAGAGCAATAATATATAACATGCAAGTGACACAAAACATACTGCCAAATTCATTTTCATATTATGTACATCTTATATGCCATGAATCTTGTCAATAGTCCAAGGCAATCTCGAAAAATGATATATGGTTGCTAAGGCCTACATCATTTGCACTTTGATTACATGCATTCACTGTGTTTGTCCTTATGGTCAGATGCTAGCATGTCTTTTTGGGAAGCGCTAGGAGTCATAATACTGATTTATTGTTTCCCATCAAACCATTTGGTGGTCATTGGACTTGAAGCATAATATGTGTATGCTTTCTTCTTAGCAGTCTATTAGATTTCTTCTTAACAGACTGCTTTTGTTACTTGCTTCTAGCCGTAACTGCTACCATAATGGACCGCTAGTAAGGTCTTCTTTTTTAAAATCTAGCTTTATTCAATTAACCAACGCTTACACCATTGGCATGTTTTCCGAGTGAGCAAGTAGGGGGATCATCATCCAGAGTACAAGATATAATGTTTATTTAGATAACTAAAGCTAGCTAACTCATGGGCAAGACCATTAACTTCTCTCGAGCAATGCTTGTATTCAACAATCCCGATTTGTATCGTTGTGTCCACAAAATCCAAATAAATCGCTGCCACCGAGTCCCACCACCGTGATTGGTGTTTATAGAAATTGATCGCCCCCATGGAGTTAGATTCTGCCTGTAATTTATTGATTTCAAGGAGGTTTCCAAAGTGGAGTCCATCCTTCATGGCTAGTGAATCCATGTTAGCATTCGTATATGATTATTTTCTTGAGCCATGGCTCACCTCTACAGCAGCCCAATCTAGGAGAAAATAAAGCAAACACGGATGACAAAAGTGCGAAGGTGTTCTTGGGCCTAGAATAGCACTTTTCATTTTATTCATTTTTCATGCCAAGTTCAACGAGGGCTCCTCTTCAGCGCCTCTAGCGCAACTTGGAAACCTGGCGCTCACGCGCCTGATTGGCTGGGCCGGCCCAAACAGCGGGTGCCCACTTGGTTCGTCCGCTCAGCCCACAGTTCACCGTTGACCTGACTGCTGACTTTTTTGAAACAAGTTCACATAGAAAAGTGTGCGGATTTGAAAAATGTTTGCTGAATTTCAAAAAAATTGACACATTTAAAAAAAATTTATAAATTCATACAAAGTTCACAAACTTGGATAAAAAGTTTATGCATTTGAAAAAAATGCTCATAAAGTTGAATTTTTTGTCGATTTAAAAAATATTCACGAATTTGAAAATGTTTATGAATTAAAAAAAGAAAACCAAAAACCCAAAAGAAAATGAACACCCGAACACTATTAGATAGTATTAGAGTTTACATAGCCCCGGGGCTCCAGAAACCTAACATGATGGCCTGGATCAAGAACTATAGAGTTTTTGCAATATTGTGAGCATCCAAGTTTGCTTCACGATGCTCATGACGAAGAAGAATAGCCTCTGATCCCATCTTGAATCGTCTGTTGTCCTCGATGGTCATGGCGTTAATGCCCGGGGTTCCTCCTTCTAGGCTTTGGATGACGCCCTTGCAATTTAACGCGATCACAGCCTCTGAGATGTGGAGATCCTGCCGGAAGCTACCAAAACAAGAAAAAACCAGCGGTTATATAGTTTACATGGGCCGGCCCATTTGTTCGCGGGAGGTGTGCGCATATGCCATTAAACGGCGCCATAAACGCCGAATAGGAGTTGGGAAGTCCAGCTGAGCTGCCGTTTATACAACAGACGCGTTTGCAGCAGGTCCGAATCGACCGTTGCCATTTCTTTCTTTATTCAAACCGCACACGATTTCCACCTCGTCTCCCCCCTTTCCGACCGTTGCGAAATCTCCCTCGAGAAGAACTCAAATTCGCCCCCCATCGCATCCCGCTCCCCACTCCCCCCCTCATCCTCTTCGTCTCCCAGAGCTCGAGAATCTGAGAAGCCCAGCGCAAGCGGCGGACCAGCAGGGCATCCCGCGATGGTGTCGAGGACGCCCACGAAGGCGCCGGCGGCCAGGCCCGGCACCGGCACCGGCAGCCCCGCGAAGCCGTCGCCGTCGCCGACCCCGGCGGCGAGGCGCCGCCAGGCCCTTCGCGGGGGCCGCCGCCCGTCCTCCACGAAGCGGAGGGCGTCCCCGCTCAAGTCCCTCGCGGCCGCCCCCGCCGCCGTGGCCTCCTCCTTCGGCCGCTCCGTGCGCTTCTGCCGCCGCCGCCTCATCAAGGTCTTCGCCCGCCTCGCCGTCCTCGGCTCCCCGTCCAAGCGCAGGGCCGGGGCCACGGGGTTCCAGCGCCTCCGCTCCTCCTCGCCCCCGCCCACGCCGCACTTCTCGCCCCGCGCTCAGCGGCCCGGCAGGGTCCACGCCGCCGCGCTCCCGCCGCCGTCGGATCCGGAAAAGAAGACCCTTTTTCTGGACCTCGACGAGACGCTCATCCACTCCCAGACCGACCCGGCGCCGGCGCGCTACGACTTCACCGTGCGGCCGGTCATCTGCGGCAAGGCGGTCACCTTCTACGTCTGCAAGCGCCCGGGCGTCGACGACTTTCTCCGCGCGGCGGCGGAGGCCTTCGAGGTCGTCATCTTCACCGCGGGGCTGGAGCAGTACGCCTCGCTCGTGCTCGACCGCCTCGACCCCACGGGCGCGCTGATCGCGCACCGCCTGTACCGCAGCGCCTGCCGAGACGACGGCGACGGCAGGCTCGTCAAGGACCTGTCGGCCACTGGCCGGGCTCCGGACTGCGCCATCATCGTCGACGACAACCCAAACGCCTACTCCCTGCAGCCAGAGAACGCCCTCCCGGTGGCGCCCTTCATCGACGATGCCAATGACCAGGAGCTGGAGAAGGTCATGCGATTCTTGGACGCCGCCGCAGGGTTCGACGATACCAGGGAGGCCATCAGGTACTACAAGGATCTCGTCACAGAGAAGTGAGCCGAGCGCCCGTGGCGCCGGCGAGGAGATGGTGGTTGAAAATTTCCCCTTCTTGGGTCTTCCTGAATATTGGTGAACTGGTTAGCAGATGGTGGTGAGCATTGATCTTTCAGAATCTTCCTGAATGCAGTTTGTTAAATATTTCTATGTGGTTCAATGAAACTGAAACTGGAATGTGCATTGAAGATGAAATTGTGCAATATCAAGAATCTTCCTGAATACAGTTTGTTAAATATTTTTATGTGGTTCAATGAAGCTGAAACTGGAATGTGCATTGAAAATGAAATTGTGCAATATCAAGAATTCCTTTGTCGGGTAGTATGGTGACTGGTGAGCATTGATCTTTCAGGATCTTCTTGAATGCAGATTGTTAAATATGTTCATGTGGTTCAAACGAAACTGAAACTGGAATCGGTTTGAAGATGAAGTTATGCAAAACTCGTTCCGCACACTTTCCAAATGATAACAACCCAGTTCACTACTACACCTAACAAAGAAGGAATTACTACAAGCCATGGTGGTTTGGGAACAGGGGGCAACACGAGGCCGAAGCCTTCCGATCCACAAGCGACCCTCGTTCCCCTTCGCCACCTCTGTTTTTTTTCAAGTGCTCGCTACCTCTGTTCTGTTTGTAGTTACTCACCTCTCAGAACGACTTCCTGTGAACTGAAAATCTCTCACCTATACATCACGCTGCAATCCTGTACTTTTTTTGTGTTCCTTTGTTTTTCTAACTTGTACTGTATATCGGACGGGGCATAGGCCCAATTGTGTCGGCCAATTGACCTGCCCAGACGTAGGGTTTAGCTTGGGTTGAACCGGACTTGTGCGCACGACCCAAAGCGTTGTAGCTTCCAAGTTTTTGTTACTTCCACTACTTTTTACTAGCATTATCGTAGACATCGCATCATATAGATTCAAAGTTTTACTGTTATCATAGACGCTGCCTTTTTAGTGACGCTACTGACACTAAGATTTTTTTTTTCGAAAAGAAGGTCACCCCGGCCTCTGCATCAGAATGATGCATACGGCCATCTTATTAAAACAAATAAATAAGGTTCTAACAAGGTCTCAAAGTCTCCAACTGAAAAAAGCTCACTCAGAGCCAAATAGGCTAGAAAGACAAACTAGCCAAATAAGGGACGCCACAACCGGCTGGCTAAAGAGAGATAGGTAAACTAATTGCCTATCCTATTACATGACCGCCATCCAAACCGGTTGAAGATATCCCGAGCTACCATCTCCCAGCGGATAGATTCAGTAACCAAATGCTCCCTGGCCTCCATCCGAGTGAGTAGCGACCACGAACGGATCAATGCCGTGGCTTGGAAGATAACCTGCACAAAATGAAAGCGTGATGTTCTATTAAAAACCAAATCATTTCTGCAATTCCAGATAGTCCATAGCAAAGTGCATACTCCCACACGAATATGTCTCGCTAAGTCAGGCTCAATCCCATTAAGCCATGTCCCAAATAACGTGTTAACAGAATTTGGTGGAGTAATATTGAAAGCAATGTGGACTGTCCGCCAAAGAACTTTGGCTAACGGGCAATCAAGAAAAAGGTGCTTAATTGTCTCATCCCGATCACAGAAACTACACCTAGTAGATCCTGTCCAATTACGCTTTGTCAGGTTGTCCTTGGTTAAAATTACTTGTTTATGGACAAACCACATAAACACTTTTATTTTCAAAGGAACTTTGACAGCCCAAACATGCTTGGAGGTAGGAATGAAGCTCGAATTGATAACATCAATATACATTGATTTAACTGTGAATACTCCAGACCTAGTGAGCTTCCAGCGTAATTCATCGGGTTGTTGGGAAAGCTGAACCTCCATCAGTCGCCTAACTAGACGGAGCCATTCTTCCCATCGATTGCCCGCTAGCGACCGTCTAAACTGAATATTGAGGGGGATAGATTGAAATATCGTTGCAACGAACACCTCACGACGTTGAACAATATGATATAAAGACAGGTATTGAATGGCCAAGGGTGTCTCTCCGAGCCAAGTATCCTCCCAGAACCGTGTACTAGCACCGTTGCCAATAATAAACTTTGTCCTATTAAATAAGGATTGTTTGACTTTCATCAGTCCTTTCCAGAAAGGCGAGTAGGTCGGCCTAACTGTCACTTGTGACAATTTTTTGGTCTGAAGGTACTTGCTACGAAGTATTTGCGCCCACGTGACATCAGTCTCATGGGATAGCTTCCATAGCCACTTACTCAGAAGGCATCTGTTCTTAACTGCGAGATTCTCAATACCAAGACCCCCTTGGTCTTTCGGTCTACAGATGATATCCCATTTAGCTAGCCAGTATTTTCTTTTCAGTTCATCACCCTGCCAAAAGAAACGCGATCGATAAAAGTCCAGTCTTTTCCTGACTCCAACTGGGACTTCAAAGAACGACAAGAGAAACATAGGCATACTCGTGAGCACCGAATTTATCAAAATTAGTCGGCCTCCGTATGACATGAGCTTGCCCTTCCAGCAACTCAGTTTCTTTTCAAATCGGTCTTCGATGCACTTCCATTCTTTGTTTGTCAGCTTACGGTGGTGGATTGGTATACTTAGATAAGAAAATGGTAACGCCCCCAAATCACACCCAAACAATTGCCTATAAACATCTTCTTCATCCTTGGCTCTACCAAAGCAGAACAACTCACTCTTGTGAAAGTTAATCTTTAGCCCGGTCAATTGTTCGAAAAGGCATAACACCAGCTTCATATTTCTCACCTTGGCCAAGTCATGCTCCATAAAGATGATTGTATCATCAGCGTACTGAAGAATGGACACACCTCCATCAACAAGATGAGGTACCAAGCCACCTACTTGACCATTCTCCTTAGCCCTTCCTATCATAAGTGCTAACATATCAACCACAATGTTAAATAGGATAGGGGACATCGGATCTCCTTGTCTTAGGCCTTTATGTGTCTGGAAGTAATGACCAATATCGTGATTGACCTTAATTCCAACACTCCCTTTTTGCGTAAACGATTTAACCTGGCGGCGCCAGGCTTCATCAAAACCTTTCATACGCAATGCCTGTTGGAGGAATGGCCATTTGACTTTATCGTACGCTTTCTCGAAATGCACCTTAAAAATTACTCCATCTAATTTTTTAGAATGGATTTCATGGAGCGTTTCATGAAGGACAACCACCCCTTCAAGGATGTTTCTATCCGGCATGAAAGCAGTTTAGGACTGTTGCACCACAGAATGCGCAATCTGTGTGAGCCTATTAGTCCTGGCCTTGGTGAAGATTTTGAAACTAACATTGAGAAGGCAGATCGGCCTGAACTGCTCAATTCTCACATCATCCGTTTTCTTAGGAAGCAAAGTGATAGTTCCAAAATTCAAGTGAAATAAATGAAGCTATCCAGAGAACAGATCATGGAACATAGGTAACAAACCCCCCTTAATAACGTGCCAACATTTTTTGTAGAACTCAGCCGGGAAACCATCCGGTCCGGGAGCCTTATTGTTTTTCATCTGTGCAATAGCATCAAACACCTCCTTCTCTGAGAACGGGGCAACCAGGATATCATTATCGGCAGCCGATAGTTGAGGCACATCCTCAATCCTGGACTCATCGAGGGACACATAGCTATCCTCGGGAGGTCCAAATAACTACTTGTAATATCCGGTTATATAAGTTTTTAGGTTATCCTGTCCAAAAATAGTTCCTTTGCTTGCTCAAGCTGAAAGATTATCTTCTTTCTATGCTTGCCATTAGCAATCAAGTGGAAGAATTGAGTATTCGCGTCCCCCTGGACAATTTTGCGGACCTTAGCCTGCAATGCCCGCTTCAATTCTTCTTCGCGGAGAAGTTCTTTCAATCTCTTCTCTGCCTCGATTTTAACCTGAAGCACTGCTGGCTGCAAAATCGTGGATTCAGCCTGTAAGTCAAGTGTGTCAATAAGAGAAAGGAGCATGTCCTTTTCAATCTTATACACCCCACTAAGATGCTTAGCCCACCCCCTTAAGAAGCTTCTCAAATGCCTAATCTTATTCTGCCAACGCTCAACCGAAGTCCTACCTCCTGCACCCTTAGCCCATTCCCTGGCAATCAGGTCCAAGAAACCTTCGCGTTCAAACCAGGCCATCTCGAAAAAAAGGTATTTTTGTTTCCCACATGGTTCGGCTCCCCCGAGTCCACGAACAAAGGAGTGTGATCGGATATTCCACGCGAGAGGGCTTGTACCGTTACGAGAGGGTACTTCTGTTCTCACTCAACGCTCGCGAGAACTCGATCAATCTTTTCGTATGTCGGGTTTGGCAAGGCATTAGACCAGGTAAACTTTCTACCAGAAAGCTCTATCTCCCTCAGATCCAAGCTTTCAATAATGGTATTGAACATAAACGACCACCTGCCGTCAAAATTATCGTTGTTCTTCTCCTCTCTCCTCCTAATGATATTGAAGTCACCCCCAACTAAAATTGGAAGCTGCTCAGACCCACAGATCCGAACAAGGTCCGCCAAAAACTCCGGTTTAAGCTCGGGCTGTGCGGCACCATATACCGCCACCAAAGCCCAGTTGAAACCATCGGCTTTAGACCTGACTCGAAACTTAACCGCAAAGTCACCCATCACTACGCTGCGGACTTCTAGCGAGTCGCATCTCACACCAAGCAAGATCCCACCCGATCTTCCTCGTGGAGGAAGGCAATGCCAATCGAAGTCAACACTGCCCACAAGAGAGGTAAGAAACTGGGGCGCAAAGTTCTCACGACCAGTTTCTGAGAGAGCAATAAAATCTAATCGATGCTCTAAAGATGCCTCAGTAAGAAACCTTCTTTTAGCCAAGTCTTTCAAACCTCTGCTATTCCAAAGGATTCCTTCCATAATTCATCATAAATTTTTTTGGTAGTCCGAATCCTAGCACTCCTACGAACCGCAGAATCGGGATAAATCTTCCGTTTCCACTTGTGCTTTGGTTTACTAGGTTCTTCCACCCGATCCTCATAACCGGGCTCAGTGGCACTAACTACTGTATTAGCTAGAGGAACATCATCATCCTCAGACTCATGGTTGGATGGTGCTAGATCCGCACACAAATTATCGAGCACTCGGACCCCCAACGCATCAATCTCATCATCATTCATGGGTTTTACCGCAGCCAGATTACGAATAGTCTCTAAGGCACATTCTGCCTCCAAATCTAAAAGATCATTTACCGAATTGGAAATTTCACTATCATTAGCCCCTAGCGAAACTCCTAACTGGTTTGCATTATTTATAATTTCCTCATTAGAAAAATGCAATAAAGAATTAGATATGTTGACGGACATACTAGTAGAGATCTCAGCATCCTGAAGCTTGGCCGCCCTCATAGTGCACCTCTGCTGCATGTCATCAACCTCCGGGTGGTCCTGGAGACGAGAACTCATCCGTCGTCCCGCAGATACTGGGTCGGGGATCCCACCAAAGGCAATAACCTCCTCCCGAGTAGTGCCACTCGGAGGATGTGGTGGCGGAGGGCTCCCAAGGCGTACAGACGGAAAGCCGGGGGAGGGAGGCACCGGCGCCGCCTGCCCGAGCACCCGCCCCGCCCCAAACCTCAAGCATGAGGGCGTCGTCGTCCCGACTGCCGAAGGAGAAGGAAGTGCCGGGGCCACCTGCCCCAGACTCCCGCCCAGTACCACCGGAGATATAGCCTCAGTAGCCGGTGCCAAAGGGGAAGGAGCCGGGGCCACCTGTCCCAGACGGTCTCCCCCATGGCCGGCCACCGCCGGTGCGGCAGGCGTCACCGGCGTTAGGATATGTGGAGAAGAATTCGCGGCCACCTGCCCCGAACTCCCCCCAGGCATAACCACCGAAGCGGCCAACATCTGTCCGCCCGTGACCACTGGTGGCGTTGGGAGGAGCGGAACCTCCTGAGGCTCAACGTCCCCTCCCCCTTCCACGGTCGTCGCCGAGTGTACCGTCACACGGTCGCCCACCACAGGACGATCAGCAGTCCCAAAATACAGCACTGGGAGCGAGCACTCAAAAGCATCATCAGACTCAACCCGGTCGCTCCAAATCCTAGGAGGGGCAGACGCAGGCTCAAAGGATCCAAACCGCAAAGTACTCTTTGGGACCGACGGAGATGGGGCCGGCTCTACCCCGAACCCACTCTCGGGTAACTGAGCCACTGGTCCCGATCCGTTGAACCTCTCTCGTCCAGCCTCATCAGTCTGATCCTCCCTAGCACCCGCATTGTCGTCACCCTCGTGCATATCCACATCAACCCCATTAACCGCCTCAGCAAACAACTCTGAATCCTCAAACTCAATCTCTAGAGGGAACACCACACCCCTATAAGTCCAGTTAACCACATCTGGGACGAACTCGATGTCCAGAACACTCACTAGCAATCGGGCCACCCCGTGTGCGCGAGTGAAAGCCATATCCACTTTCTCAGTTTTGCCTACCATGATCCCCAGACTGGCCACAACCCGAATATCCGTCAGAGACTCCGAGGGTGCCCCAGAAAACCGCAGCCACACCTGAGTGAGGGGCTTTTCCTTAGGCTCCACTTTCTTCCACTCGTGAAACTCTAGAATGAAATTAGTGCCGGGGACCTTGCACAACCCAAAGCTCAGTAACCGCCGCAAGTCCTCTACCGATGGGAAGTCAACCCTGAACACATGCTCCTCGATGTGGACAAGCTCCCACTGAAAAACACCAGGAGCCAGTTCCTGAAGCCTCTACACAATCTGAGCTTCAGAGACCGCTCCCTCGGTAGCTTTCACAATTCCAGTAGTAGTCAAGCTCTGCGTCTCAACTGGAATCTCTCTCGCAGCCGGGGACTCAAAAAACATCAGCTCAGCACAATATACTCCATACATTGTAAGAGCCGGAGCCTGATCATGCAGAAGCGGGCAATCCCCTGTGGCATGCGCTGGCTTACCACATGTATCACACAACTCAGCCACGCACTCAGAAATGAAGTGACCCTTCTCACCACATTGATAGCATAGCATCTTCTCCTTCCTCCACGCCCACTTGGATGCCCTCTCAGACTCAGACATGATACCTTCGTCAGCTGAAGCACCAGTCATAGCAACATCCGTGTTGGCCAAAGCCGTCACTACCTCCATAGCCTGGCTAGGCAGTGCGGTCACCTGAGGGGAATCGGTCGCCACCTCGGTAGCCTGCTGGCCGGCGGCGGAGGCTGTCTGCAGAATCGACCACGACCTCCCCCACGACCACCACGGTGTCCACGGTAGCCACCTCTCTGCCGGTAGTCCGGCCCAGAAGCACCCTCGACGAAATCGCCCGGAGGGCCAAAGAATGGCCTCTCAGCGGAACCATAACTCTGCCAAGCATAACCGCGGCCACCTCCCGTAGATGACGATCCACGGTGCTGACCATCTCCATAAGCATCATGGCCATCGTCCCCCCACTGTTCACGGGGCGGATCAGTAGACTCTCCAGCCATCTTGTCTTGTCTCGTCTGCGTATGTCCCGAGCGCATTTGCGTCGGCCTTGCCACAAAGTGAGGCGGCGGCGCGGCCCGAGACTACACGCCGGTATTAGTGGCCTGGGAATTGACTTGACCAACCGGCCGAGGGCCATTAACACGGCTGCTCTGGACGGAGCAGCTCCACGCCCATCCGGGCGTAGGTTCGGAAGGCTCTGGCGGGAAGGCGCCAGCCCGCGGCAAGGGCTTGCGGAGTTATGGCGCCGGCGGCGAACTCGGGTTGTAAACGCCAGAAGGCGCGCCGACCAGCTGTCGCCGGGTCGCTCCACCAGGAGACGGTGCCCTGTCAACGACAGGGCGGCAGCCGGCACCTCGACCGGCGCGATGCACAGGCAGCGGAAGGAGGGGCCGTACACTGCCAACGCCAACCCTGGCGGCGCACAGCCGCCGCGGCACCCCACTCCCACATTCCGGCAGATTGTAGGCTTCTGCGGGCACCTGCGCGCACCACGCGGGCGCGGCCACCCCCCCCCCCCGACCGACGCAGATAAAGGCTATGCCGGGCACCACGGCCCGCCGGCCAGACATGGTCCGGAGAGGCGGAATGCGCCGAGCCCAGCCGTCCCCCGCCGAAAGAACTCGCCGCGTCGGCGTGGGACGAAGAACCCTAGGGCGCTGCGAAGGGGGCGGAAGCGATGATCGGGAGACGCTACATGCGTCGACCCTCTCGGCGTGCTCAATAGGCGGTTCTGTCTGGGCCACATACCCAGCAGACCCCGGCCCAGAGACACCCAGCAGCCCATCAACATATCGCCTCCCCTCTCGGCCCAGGAGCGAATTCAAACGCTCCTGGCGAGCCGCTCTGATCTGAGACGCCGTGACCGGCGGCGGCGCTGCCGCGGTCACCTCCGGCGCCGTGGATTATTCATATATGATATATCACTGTGGTAAGTTATATGGAATCTCGATTGGTCAAATCATGGAGTTGTATGATTTTTGATGAATACTACAATCACAAGTCTCCGTTACTCATATCATAGCTTGGTATTATGCTTGCAAATCAATACTGCGATGCCTATTTGTTACTATGGTTACCCTAAAGCTCTACGACACCTGCGGTACAAATCACGACTTGTAGAATTTATTGTTTTGGCAGTGTTTCTTAGATTTCATATTTGTCAAGAATAAATGTTGTAAAAATACCGAATAATGCTCTATTAAATTTCAAAGACCATGTGCATATCACTATACTTTGCTCACACCAAAACAAACTATAGTGCTCAACCCACTAACAGAGAAGCCAAGCACATATTGGCAAATTAACAATCAATAGGGAGAAAGAAAAACAGTTTAGTGACTTTAGGGAGAGAGAGAGAGAGAGAGAACATGAGAGAAATTAGTAACTTTAGTAAGTTTATTAGCAGATTTGCTCTGTCTTTCCTTTTGGTCACAAGCTAGCATTTCCCTTCAAAATAAATCAGTGAAGCAGAGGTACATTGTTACCTACCAGGCAATAATAAGCAGGCGTGATATTATGAGAGCTTGCTAGCACCACTATATATTTGACAAGTATCAGGAAGAGATAGCCATCATCACTCTCTCCCTTGCGCCTTTGTTGGTTTGGTATACTGGAAGCAACATGCAGGTTCGTATGCAATTGAAGAGAAAGAAAGATTAAGCTATACGAGGGGAAAACTGAATAAACAACACTTCGAGACTTGTATTGTAGGATTCTCAAAAAAAAGACTAGTATTGTAGGACGGGCTACAAGCGTAGAGCAAACAAACAAAAAAATGGAGGAGAAAGAGCTAGGGAAGTGTCCCCGCAAAAAAAAAAAAGAGCTAGGGAAGTGTTGTTACGATAAATCTCTAGTGCGGGAAAAGGAGGCGTCGGGGAAGAAATATTTGTGTGTGGGAAGACTTGAGCAACGGTCTCTAGTTGGTGGTTATTCAGAGCTGACCTTCGACCTTTTGTGTCGCGTCCAACCGGAGAGACCGCGTGCTGTTGTCGACTGCTGCGCCACCCCTTTGCTCTGCACATCGCACCATCGCCTGAAAGCGTCGCACTCGTGCTGAGACTGCCGTCAACCGGGCTTGTCGACTACGTCAACTGGCACACAGCCAGCCACTGGCTAGAAGATGGTTGTGAACTGGTTGAAAATTTTCCCTTCTTGTGTTTTACTGAATTTTGGTGAATAGGTTAGCAGATGGCGGTGAGCATTGATCTTTCAGAATCTTCGTGAATGCAGTTTGTTAATTATTTTTATGTGGTTCAAATGAAACTGAAACTGGAATTTGCATTGAAGATGAAATTGTGCAATATCAAGATTACTTTTGTCGGAGATGGTGGTGGGGATTGATCTTTCAGGATCTTCTTGAATGCAGATTGTTAAATGTTAGATATGTTTATGTGAAAATTCAAAAAAAAAAGATATGTTTATTTGGTCCAAATGAAACTGAAACTGGAATTGCATTGAAGATGAAATTATGCAAAACTTGTTCCACACTTTTCAAATGATAACAACCCAGTTCACTACTAGTTGACTCAACAAAGCAGGACTTACAAGCCATGGTGGTTTGGGAACAGAGGAGAACACGAGATTAACCAAGCTGTAATGTAAGCCTTCCGATCCACCAAGCGACCCTCGTTCCCCATCGCCACCTCTGTTCTTTTTGTACTTACTTACCTCTCTGAACGACTTCCTGTGAACTAAACATCTCTCATCTATACAGCACGCTGCAATCCTGTACTACTTTTTTGCGTTCCTTTGTTTTCTTAGCATGAGTTCAACCGGACTTGTGCGCACGATTCAAAAGTGTTGTAGCTTCCAAGTTTTTGTTACTTCCACAACTTATTATTATTATTATTGTAGACATCGCGTCATGTAGATTCAAAGTGTGTCTTATTCCAGTCATCCAGTGCCATTTTATCGTTACCACAAACACTGCCTTCTAGTGATGCTGCTGAGACTATGATTGCTAGAATTGTGGATTACTCATATATCACTGGAGTAAGTTATATGGAATCTCGATTGGTCAAATCATGGAGTTGTATGATTTTTGATGAATGTTACAATTAGAAGTCTCTCTTACTCATATCGTAGCTTGGTATTATGTTTGCAGATGAATACTACGATGCCTATTTGTTACTATGGTTATCCTAAAGCTCTATGACGCCCACGATACAAATCACCACTTTTAGATTATATTGTTTTGGTATTGTTTCTTAGATTTCACATTTGTCAAGAATAAATGTTGTAAAAATACCGAATAATGCCCTATTAAAATTTGGTGACCATGTGTCTTTCTTCTGGACATCACCATATGTTGCTCACGCCAAAACAAATAATAGAGCTCAGCCCACTCACACAGAAGCAATGGGCATATCGGCAAATTAACAATCAATAGGGAGAAAGAAAGACAGTTTATTGAATTTAGGGAGAGACAACATGAGAAAATTTGATGCGGCCGGATGAGCCCAAGAAGAAGGCATCCCTCATCGGCTGATAACCAATTGGCTAGAGGTTAGTAACTTTAGTAGATTAGCTTTGCCCGTCCTTTTGATTACAAGCTGGCATTCCCCTTCAAAATAAATCAGTGGTACATTGTTACCTACCAGGCAATAATAAGCGGCCACGATATTACTATGGGAGCTTGCTAGCACCACTATATTTGACAAGTATCAAGAAGAGATAGTACCAATCATCTCTCTCTCTCTCTCTCTCTCTCTCTCTCTCTCTCTCTCTTGCGCCTTGTTGGATTGTCAATACTGGAAGCAACATGCAAATTCGTACGCAGAAGAGAAAGAGACAATCAGCTGCACGAGGGGCAAGGTTAATAAACAACACTTCGAGACTAGTACTGTAGTACGTGCTACACTTGTACAGCAAATGAAAGAGATGGAGGAGAAAAGGGCAGTGAAGTGTTGTTACCATAAATCTGCTACTGGTTCGGGAATAGGAGACGTCGGGGAAAAAACATTTGCGTGTGTGGAGACTTGATCAACGGTTTTTGGTGATTTGTCGGGACGGAGGCTTGTCTCGAGATGGGTCAAGGGGAGCAGCGGCAGTGATTTATCGGGACAAGAATGGCTAGTATATAGGCGCCTCCACTGTTGTGGTGGAGGGGCATGTTGACCCGGCATCCCTTGAAGCACGGGCTCGCAATGAAGCACCGGCTCTTGCCTTGGATCTTCACTCGGATTCAATCTGTGTAACATCGAACTGCATCGAAGTGGTGAGAAACATTGATTCTAGACCGCCTTGTCAATATGTCACAACCGGACCTGGCCGGGCCGGGCCTGACCAAGCCCGAGGTAGAAAACTCAGGCCCGAGCCCGGCCCATCACAGCAAAAAAACACGTCGGGCCTCGGGCCGGGCCTCTTCAGTAAATGGCATAAACAGTGGGCCCAGGCCTGGCCCGACCTAGTCTTCGGGCTCAAAACCTAGGCCCAGGCCCGGCCCGGGAGCAGCGTCGGGCTGGGTCGGGCCGGGCTTTTTTGGGCCGGGCTGTTTGGGCCGGGCGGCCCATGGCCAGGACTAGTCACAACTCTATGAGAGATCAAAGACCAAAGGAACATGTTCCGAGACGTGCTTTTCACTCATGAAGGACGTCAACATAATGGAGAGGCTCATATACCTGCCAAAGCGGCGAATTGTCGTCTTACTGGGCGCCATGTGTGGCTAGGTTCTATGCCCGATATAATTTGTATCCTAATGAATATTGAATGTTAATAAAGGGTGAAGTTTCTCAAAAAAAAATTTGTAGATAAATACTGCGATGCCTATTTGTTACTCATATTGTTGGTACGTATATTATACCAACAATAGAGCCATTATTGGGTATAGCAGGTAGATGACTAAATTAGATCTACTTTTATATCATAGACATGGTCATGTAGATTCAAAGTGCGTCTTACTTCCACTGTCATTTTACCGTTATCATAGACACTGCGTTTTAGTGATGCTGCCAAGACTATGATTGTTAGTATTCTGGATTATTCATATATCACATGGGTAAGCCATATGAAATCTCGATTTGGCAAATCATGGAGTTGTATGATTTTTTTTATGAATACTACAATCAGAAGTCCCGTCACTCATATCATAGCTTGATATTATTTTTGCAGATGAATACCACGATGCCTATTTGTTACTATTGTTACCCTAAATCTATGCAATGTCGGCGATACAAATCACGACTTGTAGATTTTATTGTTTTGGCAGCGTTTCTTAGATTTCACATTTGTCTAGAATAAATGTTGTAAAAATACCGAATAATGCCCTGTTAAATTTTGATGACCATGTGTATTTCTTCTGGACATCACTAAACTTTGCTCATGCAAAAACAAACAATAGTGCTCAGACCACTAACAGAGAAGCAATGGACATATCGGAAAATTAACAATCTATAGGGAGAAAGAAAAATAGTTTAAGGAGTTTAGGGAGAGACACGGAACATGAGAGAAACTCGATGCGTGCAGATGAGCCAAGCGAAGAAGATGTCTCTCATCAGCTGACAACCAATTGGCTAGAGAGCTTAGTAACTTAAGTAGATTAGCTCCGTTCGTCCTTTTGATCACGAGCTGGCATTCCCCTTCAAAATAAATCAGTGAAGCAGTGGTACATTGTTACCTACGAGGCAATAATAAGCGGTTGTGATGGTACTACGAGAGCTTGCTAGCACCACTATGTATTTGACAAGTATTAAGAAGAGATAGCCATCGTTGCTCCCTCCCTTGCGCCTTGCTGGTTTGTCTATACTGGAAGCAACATGCAAATTCGTGCGCCGCCGAAGAGAGAGAGAATTAGTTGTACGGGCTATACGCATACAACAAACAAAAGAATAGAGGAGAAAGAGCTAGTAAAGTATAGTTACGATAAATCTGCTAGTAGTTTGGGAATAGGAGACGTCGGGGAAGAAAATATTTGTGCGTGGGGAGACTTGAGCAAGAGGCTGTGGTGGTAGCTTACTCGGGACTAAACTTCAACCTGTTGCATCCCGGCCAACCGGAGAGACCGCATGCATCGCAGCAACGGCCTGTCGCGACACACCACAACGTTGTCGACGACAGCTACGCCCTCCTGTGTGTTGCAACAACACATCACATCATCAACTGGAAGCGTCACAACTCTTGCCGAACCTGCTGTCGTCGGGGCACGTCGGCAATCGTGCGACCTTGAGCATTGTGTCGGCGAAGCACGCGTCCTCCGGCCTTCACTGCATTGCGTGTGGCATGCGCCGACCAAATCGCTGGCACGCGATCAGCCACTAGCTTTCACCCTGATCAATGGGGCGTAAATTGGCCATGGAATCGAGTCAATCGCCTGCAAAGCGGAAAGAAGAGATTGGTAGGACAAAGAAGAAGAAAAATAGAAGGAGACAATTCAACCTATCGCGTTGGGCCTAATAAAATCCAATAAAAAAGCAAGAAAATCCAAAGATTTGAAAAGAGGGAATCAAA
>NW_024112515.1:0-12128 GCF_003073215.2 Triticum urartu | reverse complement strand
GTCACGGGTACCATGTGCACGCACCTGATCGGGCCTGAGCTGATTCCACAGTGAGTCCTGCGTAGGCAAACAGTGCAGGTTGCATGTAGCAACAGAGCCATCTACGCCGGGCATGCAGTGACATGTGATCAGAGTACACGGTGTGATCGGTGGCTGATGCGTGCATCGGCATGGCCGGTGGCCTTGATTGATTATCTAGAAGCAGCAGAGCATGCTGGCCATGCCCTGAGACCCTGAACCCCCTGTCTTGCTCCGTTCAGCACGGCTTATTCTATGCCCGTACACGTCATGTGACTGGCCATATCCATTATACATATGTGTTTTTATCTGGCAAAATACATACACATGGAAATGCACGTACGTGCATACGGTGAACACCGGCACGAGGAGGAGATTTTTGGGTCGAAAGTATCGCAGGAAGTCTACTTTTGCGTCCCATCCAAAATGAGTATCATCGTGGTTTTCGAATTTGAACTGAAGCCATGACACTTGTTTCTTTATTACAGGGAGTACAAAATACTGTAGATACTACTGTCATTGGTGAGCAAGATGTTAGTGGCCACATTATTGTTTGAGGTCTCCCATAGTCCCATGCATGTTGCCGCACGGATGAAGTACCGGATAAAAAGGTTCAAATCTAGTACAGGGAGGCAGCTGTAAATTAACTGCCGTGCAATAATGCAAGATTAGTTAATTTCTGCTTTTCGTTAGGCCGCACTGCATGCATGCCTGCTCGCACACACATCGCCCCCTGGGTAAAAATCTCATGCCAAGGCGTAATCCGGGAGTGTAATTTCCGGCAAGGCTAGCTCCCACGACCCGACCCTGCCGACCGCCGGCTCCTTTTCGCAGCTGTGTTGTGCTGCTCTCAACGTGCCATGTCGAATCTAAGGAATCTATTTTATTTTCCCTAAAGAAAAAAAGGAATATATTTTGTTAAAAATAGCAAAAGAGAATCCGTACTGCCATATATAGATGTTACATGGGTACCCAAATATGGCATAGCAGTACCGACAGATCGAGGGGGGGAGGGGGGGTGCTATCCCACTGAGCCACTGTTTTTAGATCTTATATATTTCAGTTAGCTAAGCAGCTATGGGTTCCAGGCTCCCCGGGGCGCTTAGTGCATGTTACAGCAGCACGTCCTCGCTAATGCATTGCTCCAATGGTGTTAAGGACGTACAATTAGTTGGTGCTAATCTCTGTCGTCCGTACAAATGATGCAGGTCGTGCGATCCCAAGCTGTTTAATGGACAGCGGTGCCAGCTAACCGACGGAGAGAAGGTAGCTAGATCACTATGCAAGTAAAGATTCTTGGTGAACCAAGTCAAGATCTACGTACGCGTCAAGGAGAACAGCGGAGGATGTCGATATACACTCCTACTACTGAGTAACACCGAGCTAGGTAGGCCAAGTGTGAAACAGCATGCAGGTGTGGATAGTAATGGCTGTATTGTACATACGTAGTATGATTGTATGAACAAGCTTATCGGCCCATAACTGTAGTTGACATGGCTTGATGTATACAGAATTAGCCAATGGATGTACCCTTGGCTAGGAAACGGCATAATTCGAGCACCTCGAGCCGTTCGGCCCCCTAGGGGCTTGAAAAACCAACCGCCCCCCCCCCCCCCCCCCCCCCAAGGTTGCCCAACACGCCGTTTTTTAAAACCAAACTCGGCCGAAAATCGGGCAAACACAACACAAATTCTGTCAAACTAGGTGATTTCATTGATATTTGTATAAGAAACTAAAAACATAATTTAAAAACAACTAAAACGACAACAAAAACTACGACTACTGCGCCGCCGCCGCCCGCCTTCTACATGCCGAGCAGCCTGTAGAACTTGGTGTAGTCGCCGTCGTCCTACTTGCGTCCGCCGTCCCTGTTGCACCCCTAACCAGGGTCGCCAATGCGTGGGGGGTTAGACGGACCAGGCGCCTCGTCGTCGCTGTCGTCAAGGAGATGACGCCGCCCTCCTCGCATCCGTGGCGTAGAGCGGCGATCTCCTCGAGGGCGTAGCACTGGCGCGCCATCTCCTCGCGGACGTAGTCCTCCCGCGCCCATTTGAGGGCGGCCTCGTCGTCGACGGCCATGGCCTCGTGCTCCTTCTTCACGGGGAGAAGCCCCAGCTCGAACTTTGGCCCGACGAGGCGGAAAGAGGGAGGAGAGGGGCCACAGCCGCCCTCGTTGCTGACGAGAGCGCCGCCGCGGGTGCGGCGCCTGAGCGGCGTCTCTTGTGGCTCCGGCTTGACGGGGCGAAGCGCCGGCGATCCGGAGGAGAGGGAACCCGACGACGATGATGTCGCCGTCTCCATTCGCCGCGACGTCCAGGAGGGTGACGGGAGAAGGAGGGGGGCTGCCGGGTACTCCAGGCGCAGCGTGTTGCGGCCTCAAGTGTGCGGCTGGGGACGCCCCACCATTGACAGCGCCCGTCGGAGTTGAGGCGGACGCGGGGCTCGACGCCGTTGGTGGAGGCGATTTGCTCCTCGTGGTGCTTCTCGAAGTACACCGTCCACAGCGCATTGCTATTAGGGGCGTACCTCAGCTGGTTCCGCGCCTGCTCCGGCAGCGAGGACTGGATGCGCGCGATTTCGACGAGCCGAGCGGCTCCGGTGGGTGCTGGAGGCACCGGGATGCCGCCGGCGCTGAGCCTCCTGGTGCCCGGCACACGCATGTCCGGCGGTGCCGGGTAGTCGGCCTCGTAGAGGAGACGTGCCTCATCCTCCTGCAGGTGGCGGCGGCCGAAGCCGTTGGCCGCTACACCATCGCCTGGGTAGCGCTCGGCCATGCTCGTCGCCGGGGAGAGAGGAGAGACGCGCGTCGGCAGTGAGAGGTCGAGAGGGGGAGAGGGTTCTGTGGCGATGGAGTGTGCGCTGACCGATGAGGGAGGGGCGGTTTTTATAGGCGTGCGTGGGCGGCGAGAGGGCGGTCGCCGTGCGTACGCGTGGCAGGAGCGGGCGGGACACGCGTTGCGGCGCCTTCACTGCGACTCCCATGAGGCATCAATGGAAGGCTGACCTGCGCAGCGCGGCGGCCTTGGCATTGATTCTCCGCAGGAAACCGAGGAGATGAGGACGACGAACGCGCCCGGTCGCTGACGCGGCGGGCCCGCCAGGTTTTCTTGCCTAAATTGTTTCCCCCGGCGCCTCCGGGCACCCCCTCCAGTGCACCGGGTTTGGCCTGGGTTCGCCGGCCCCAAATTCTGCCCTAATGGGAAAAGTGGGCTTTCTGGGACGCGAGTGGGTCGATTTTTCGGCGCCGGCGATAAAAAAGAGCCTTGGGAGGGCTTGTTGGGGCGCAACTGGAGATACTCTTAGACAGTCCGGTTTATTTTTTCTAAGCACCTTTTTAAACACCTAGCATTCTACAAGGCCTTAGCCTTAGGTAGAAGTATGTTGGATATCGTTCTTCTTTTTACCGACCCTCGCTGGGAAATGACAGCCGGTTTACTGCTGAAATGCAAAAGCGTACGGGGTGATATGTACAGACTGGGAGTGTACGGTTTACTGGGACTGAGGCACCTTTTAATTGAAGCTGTCGATCGTGTGGGCGCGAGGAAGTAGGTAGGCCGATGCTGATCCTCTGGAAATAGGTTGGCACCGGGGAGGATACATGCATGCCTACATACGTGGTATTCGCGTAGATGATTATCGCATTATACTGTAGGCCATTAGCCAACTGCTGCGCCGTCTACAAAACGGCACAAGGAGAAGACCCGACCAGATGGAGCCTTGTTGGACAGACACATAAGGCTAGCCAGCGCACATGTACGTACAGAGACGAGCTTGACCACACCCGGGTACATGCAGATCTGTACTACTATACCTGAAATCGATCTATACATGCATGCATGCATGCAACCCCCCACGTACGTACATCGATCGATCAGCTTTCTACTGGTAGTAGCTTCTCTGCCCGGCGTGCGGAATCACCAGTCGAACGAATGAAGGGAGACCGATCGGTCGCTGGATTATTGGTGAGTGCATGCAATGCAACCACACCACCGCGCGGCGCGGGCGCGACATTGATACGATGGATACCCTCGGCCTAAGCTGTCCCCGTGCGCAGCGTAGGTACGTCCGACACGCACGGAAGCGGAATTGATTTCAGCGCCATCGGTCTCCCTAGGGCGTCCCGGACAGCGTGGACCGGACCGTGCGCCGTGCGTCCTCGTCCGTCCACCCCTATATGTATATGTCACGACCATCTCCTGTTACATTACCATTGTTGAACACTTGAACGCAGCACTGTGTGCTTATGTATATGTATATGTAGCGTGACGGCTTTCCGTTCATGCAAGGCAATCGTCAAGTAAAACAATGAATGACTCGTAAGCATTTACATGCCGTTCACCAGCTCACGCTACTCGTAGAAAACAGTAAGCGATGTACTACTACATGCACGGTCGTTTCCCTCTTTCCCGGAAGAGAGCAGAGCACTGGGGCCATGGGCTATCGAGGCCGACCCAATTTAAGTTGGCCGCACATGCGCACATGCATGCGCTCGGACGAGAGAATGGCACGCTCCTAACCAGGAACATGATAATGATACGCACGTACGTACGCTCCCGAAATTGGAGTACTAGGCTGGGCTAGCCATTAGCGCAACGTACATGCATGCATGCATGCATCATGCATGCATTGATCTCGATCGCCCTCGATGCATGGTTGATGATTTGCCTTGCGTACATCAGTACATGCACGCACGCGGCTGCTTTCGGCTCGATGATTCGCCAGCCACATGCATGCTTGTACCTAGTACAGTATATACCACATGCGTCTGCGTGCCGCGCCGGCTCTACGTATAATTGCATGCAGCATGTATTGGTGTATGCATGGGTTAGTCGTCCTGACCCGTCATATGCAATTATGCATAGAGCCGGCCTCTAGAGAGTTGAACACGATAAGAGAGTCGTACGAGTCTACATGTTAATCCTTGACGTAGCTAGTGCATGGGAAATATATATGGTGAACCAAATCTAGATCCAAAGATCAGCGACGGAACACATCTATCGTCTATGATGGCTGATCATTAGCACACTGGACAGTAAGACCAGCGATGCATGGTACCTCAAGGGCGGTCGAGATTAGCTCGCCGTACGTACGTGCGTACTTACGTTGTTGCGCGCGCGCATGCACCACGCCGTCCAGGTCCAGCAGCACGTTAACACCGAACACCGAGAGCAAAACAGTGAAAGCGAAAGCACACAACACATGCAGCTGCACATGGAAAGCAGAAAGGAAGGATCATCAGAGGAATGACACCGACACCACATGCATGGAGCGAGGCGTACGTCTTACACATGCCCGGCCACTGTGGGGATCGGGAACGGCCCATGCCATGTCACGTCACGTCAAAAACCGGACTGGAGCGAGCGTCCGTCGATCCGTGTTCATCATGCAACAAAACTAGTAGTCAGTGTTAATCATCGGTGCCTTTTCACCCTGCCTGAATCTGAACTGCCTTTTCGTTGATTGACGGGTGCTTGGAGTGGAAGCAACATCGATCAGGGCCGGAAAGAGGAAGGCACAGTGCCGCACCGTCGGCCGGCCGGGGCGGGCCGGACCGGATCGGACGCTGTGGCGAGTGGCTTTTCCGCGGCACGATCGGTCTGCGCTGTGATGTGCTGGTGCACGATCGCTCGCCGTACGTGCACATCACGGCCGCCGTGCGCTACCGGCCGGCCACCACCAGGTCCAGGTGGTTCCTGCGGTGCTGCACGCGATCGGGCTGAGGTTTCCATGTGGTGCGTACCCCGACTGGCCGGCCGGGGAGCTGCGCGGGCAGGCGGTAGTGGCGGCGCAGTATGGCTTGATCGTCTCAGTGGAGTGGGTGCCAAGCCATGCATGGCAATGGCATGCCGCCGTGCTGCAGGAGGGCACGCCGGGACGCGCGCGGCCGCTGCATTGGCACTGGCACTGGCAGGGTCAGTGGCAGTGGCAGGGACGCGATGGATGCACGCTTGCCGCGCCTTGCAGCGACACTGCCGCAGTGGCCGGCGCCGGTTTCTGGCCGTGGCTGGGTTGGTTTGTTGGTTGTTGAGTGCCAGTGCCACTGCCAGGAGTGGAGCTCAAGCGTCAACGGCCCGCGGCAAAGGGGCGTACGTCATCCCTGCAAACTTTTCCTTAGAAATCTCATCCCTGCAGGCTGCAGCCACGTTGCGTACTCCAGTACTTTTAATTCTGAGAAACGCATACTCTACCTTTTGGGACTGTCTGCATGGTGCGCCTCGCCCGACGGCACCGTGCTTAACACCTATGAATTATAAATGTGCGTTTCTAAAAAAAGAAAGAATTCTAAATGTGCTTAACAAAAACTTTGAAACGAGTGTAATATTAAAAAAATATTTATGATCTAGGAGTAATTGACTACAAAAACGTGTTCATTCATAATAAATAAACTGTCCATGCACGTCAAAATGATTTTAGAGTAAATTCTAAATATATTTCCACAAATAAACAGTATCGTATGAAAATTTTAAACAATGTGCTCCCCAACATGTGTTTTTTTGTTTATAACAAAATAAAATTGTACATGCATATGGAACAAACTGTACAATTTTTTTTTCTAAAGTTGCTTCTACAAGCTAATTCTAATAACCTTTAGTGCATGGCGATAATTTTGAAATATGTACCCCCGTCCATAAAGTATGTCCGCGTGACTTACAAAATCATGTGGAACTCGCTAAGAATTTTTGTAAACAAAGATCAATATTTATTGTTTCAGAAAAAAATCAGCATGCGAAGAAGAATATCAGACAAATTTATGTGGATCAGTAAATTAAAATAAAACTAGCATAGACAAGTTTTGTGAATGAATTCACAAGGAATTTGTATGAATAACTACAATGAAGGACAAAACAGAAAGAAAAAAAATCATTTAAATTTCAACATAATTTGACAAAATGGATGAAGAGATAATATAAAAGATAATAAGTAATAAAAATCATAAGACAAATGCTACTAACAGGCTAATCGAATTAAGCGAGAGGTAGGAAAAACTATGTCTGCATCTGTAGCTGCAATGTTTGGGCTGTGCACGAATATATATGAGCTCAAGCCCAAGTGCTATTTGGAGCTTCAGGCGCCGGTTATAGTACAAACTCCAAACCGGCGCACACCCCATCCTCCACTTGGGCTCGGCTCATTTTACCATTTTTTTTCTTTCTTTCAATAGCAGCGATCTTGTTTCGTTTTTTCTCGAAAGTGACATGTACAGGATTTGTGAAGCTTCTAGAAGCTTCCAGTCGGTTTTGGGAAGCTTCAAGAAGCTACTGACACTTTTTAATTTTTCTTTTGTTTTCTAGAAGGTTTTTATTCACCCTTTTCTTTTCTTTTTTCCCTTTTTTCTTTTATAAATGCGTGAACTTTTTTCAAATGCATGAATATGTTCAAATTCATGAACTTTTTCAAAATTTACGATTTTATTTTCAAGCCCCGTGAACATTTTTATATCGAAAACGATGAACTTTTGTCCAAATCTATAAAAAAAGTAAAATTCGGGAATTTTTATCAATATTGATGATCTTTTTTTGAAAATACGTGCACTTTTTCCCCAAATCTCCCAATATTGTTTCAAATTCGTGATTTTTTAAATCAAAATTATGACCTTTTTTGAATTCATGAACTTTTTCTAAATTTCAAACTTTTTTCCAAATCCTTTCACTTTTTTCGAACTCGCGATTATTTTTTGAATTCATGAAGTTTTCTCCTATCATGATTTTTTTAAACACATTTTCCTATGAAGTCATCCGTTAACTGCTGCCAGCGAATCAGGATTATCGGAGCGACCGGTCAACAACGAGCGAGCACTTGCTCGTTGTTAGGCCAGCCAACACTATTATTCTGGGTTGATGAAAGATCCTACTCTAGAAAGCATACCTACTTCCTGCTTTCGAAAGTGCTCACACTCGAAGGAGAGAAATAGCTTTATCTACAATTCGATGAAAAGAAAGAGGGTGTGTGAGCGCTGGCTGCATTCTCGGGCGGTTAGGTCTTGTACAATGCTAGGTGCATAAAGAGATGCTTAGAAAAATGAACCAGATTTTTCTGAAGCACTGGTGCCTATTTTTACAGAAGAGACGTCTAATTAAGCGCCTGCCCTGTACAAATAAACACTGATGTTTAAGAGAAGTCTGATTTATTTCTTCAAGCACCTTTCTTAAGCATTTTGTATTGTACAAAGCCTTAAAGTAAGGTGCCGAGGAGGAGCTCTCGTTCTTGAAGTCCAGACGTGACGTCAACATACATGTCTACCACCATGGCATGGCCGCGTCTATAGCTCACTTACCGCATGTTTTAGGGGTAGCTCATTTACTGTAAGGTGCATGTCATGGTCGCCCATAGCACACAACGTAAGGACCGGCCAACAAATGTAGTTCTGACGAATACGGCCTATTGATATGTAATCCCACCGTTTCTAAATATATGTTACTTTTAGAGATTTTAATATAAACTACATACAAAGCAAAATAAATAAATCTACACTCTAAAGTACTTATGTCTATATACTTTCGTATATAGTTCATATTAAAATCTAAAAAAATTTATATTTAGAAACAAAGAGAGTATTTGTGTGCGGCCACCCCTGACAAAATGTATACATATGCGGCTGTATTACGGACCGAGTGGTATGGCACTGGCTGCTCCTCCGTACATATGTTTATGTAAAAGTATAGTCGGGCGACAATTTTGTTTTGTTTTCCCTCTAAATTCTGGGGTAAAGATACATGAATATATCTCTTTAGAAACACAGACATATTCTACAGGCACATGAATACTTATTTTTAACATATGATTTTTTTATTTTTGAAAAATACATAATTTTTTTCTAAATTGTGCCAAAAAATATTTCCATTTGAGAAATACACGAACATTTTATAAATATTCAACAAATTTTTATAAACTCATAAAATTTATTAAAAATATGTGACAATTTTGTTTATAAACTGCTTCAATTATTTTCAAATGGGTGAACTTTTTGAATGACATGAACTTTTATTAATGCACAATGAACAAATTTTGGCATACATTTTTTATTGTGCAATGGAAAATTTTGAAATACAGGATGGATAGTTTTTAATTCATGATTATTGTGTTTAGTTATGTGTTTTTTCAGTAAGGTAGGAAGATTTGTTTAGGTATGCGTAAACATAATGTATACATGATAGAGCATTTTTTTAAATAACCGTTAAACATTTCGAAAAGATGATGAATATTTTGAAAATTAGTGAATTAGAAAATATTCTAAGACATTTTAGCACACACACACACACACACACATAATATCAAAATTATGAAAATAAAAAAAATCCAAATTAGTGGGAATCAGATGACCGGTATACAAGAAAACCTTAATACTAAAGAAATCATAAAAATCCTTCGAATAAAAGAGCCCTTGAGATGGGAGAGCGCTAGTAACCAGCGGCGCCACAAGGGAAAACGCAGACCACCATGTCCCTACAGTCTTACTAAAATGGACTAATTTATCTCGGGGAAAAAGATTAAAAATAAAGAGGTAATAAAACTAATTGTGTTATAAATTTTATTTTCATGTACTCCCGCTATTCTAATTTGTTTGAAGTTTTAGTTTTGTCTTAAGTGAAACTTCATTATATTTAACTAAGTCTATAAAAACGAGATACTCCCTCCGATTCATATTAGTTGTTGAGGGACAATTAATATGGATCGGAGGGAGTGATAAAACTTATTTTACATTATAAATGTTGATAGATTCTTCTATAAACCTAGTCAAGTTTGAAAAGTCTCGAAAACCTATTAATCCGAAAGTTTTGGTGGGGCAGCAAGGAGGGTAAGAGAAAACCTAGTTGGGTCTCGTGGAGCACGTTGACAAGACCTAAGTCCTGTGGGGGACTAGGGTTCCGAGATGTTGAACTCTTCAATCTAGCTCTTCTCGCTAGGCAAGCTTGGAGGATCCTAACTCAGCCGGAGTCGCTCAATGCACGAATCCTCAAAGCAAAGTACTTCGATTCGTGTGACTTTTTGCATGCTGAAATTGGAGCAGCCCCTTCTCAGATTTGGAGGTCTATTCTAGAGGGCCTGGATGTTCTTGTTCAAGGCTTGATACGTCGGATTGGTGATGGACAAACAACAAATATATGGGAACATAATTGGCTACCAAGGGCATCAAATATGAGGCCTATTGTTAGCAAGATAGTCAATCCGCCTGTACATGTGGGTGCATTGATCTTTCCGGGTGCCGAATCGGACCAAGCCACAATCACATCGGTATTTTTACCAACAGATGAACATGCGATCCTATCCATTCCCCTCTGTACAAGACATATCGATGACTTCTGGGAGTGGGTGCACGAGAGGAATGGTGTCTTCACGGTACGCTCAGCATATCGCATGCTTGTTGAGACGAAGATGAGGTGAGAAGCTTGGCTTGAAGGCCGGGGAAATTCATCGGACACAACAGGTGAACATAAGGCATGGTCAAGACTATGGAACATTGATGTCCCTTCGAAGGTAAATTTTTTCTTATGGAGGCTTGCTCAGCACTCCATCCCTACAACAGATTTATTACATGATCGGAACATGTCGACTACTACTGTTTGCGGGCTCTGTGGCGCGGAGGATTCATGGCAGCATTCGCTATTGCATTGTTCTGTTGCACGGTGTGTATGGGCACTACAGGACCCCGACCTCCTAGAGGCTTTGGTCAGCATGACAGAACCTGATGCCAAGAGATGGGTTTTCACCCTCATGGACACTTTGTCCCCGTCTGAATTCACCCAAGTACTTGTGAGTTTGTGGGCAATATGGTATGCTAGAAGACAAGCACTCCATGAACATATCTTTCAAAGCCCTCTTGCTACCCATTTGTTTATCAAAAAATATTTGCGTGAGCTTCAGGAGTGCAAGACGAAGAGACCAATGAGAGCCGCTGTTGTACCCCAGACGCAGGGCCAGCCGAGGTGGATCCCTCCGCCTGAAGGAGTGGCTAAATAAGGGTCGATGGAGCTGTTGCAAGAGATCAATCTGAAGGTTCATTTGGTGCGGTTTGCAGAGACCATAATGGCGACTATTTGGGATCTTCAGTGATCAGATGCAGGGGGATTTCGGATCCGGCGACTCTTGGATGTTGGCTTGCCGTGAGGCTTTGGCATTAGGACCTCTCATTGCCGCGTGTTCTCATTGCCTCAGACTGTAAAGGGGTGGTTCATGATATTAGACATCGAGCGGGGGGCGTCTATGCGAGCGTCATCAAGGAGATCACATAAACTTCGAAAGAGTTCAGTCATTGCTCCTTCATCTTCGAAGGAAGAGAGTTCAATCTCGAGGCACGTAGCCTTGCTAAGCATTCTTTTGGTCTGGATTTCGGGCGCCACGTATGGCTTCTAAACCCGCCAGACTTACATTGTATCCCTATGAACTTCATTGATTAATAAAGCAAGTGTGTTTAGTTTCAAAAAAAAGGTTAGAAAAGTCTGACTAGGAGTATTGCTTTGTCTGTGGACGGATCTTTCTTGAGTGGACGGCACGGCGGCGGCCGACATGATCTTGAGATCGACATGACGGTGGGGTTATCTTTGCTGCATATCGATATATTTTTAATTGCATTGACGCTCTTAAGGCAGAGTTACATGCTATCATGCAAGGTATGGCATTGGTGTTGCAACATATTGAAGCTCCTGTTATTGTCTAGTTGGACTCCTCAGAAGCATTGTTAGCTTCGTTCGGGGAAGGCCTTTCGATTAGAAAGTAGTACTGTTGTATGGCTACGTAGCGCACCACCATGTATAGAGAATCTTTTGACTCTCGATTGTAACCCTATTACGGTGAAATAAAACTCTTTTCAGATAAAAAAAATCTGATTAGGGCAAGCCTAAAGTTCTAACATATAAAAACACTCTTCCCGCAAAAGAAAAAAAAACTGTAAAAAATACTCTTGAATTGAGCTTCATTGCCAATGGTGCGATTCAGTTGTAAGATCTAAACGGAGTCTTGTAACAGTTTGGAACTGAAACTCATGGAAATTTACTATTTTTTTGTATTTTCGAAATCATTAAATTTTGAAAAGAAAAAATCACTAAATTTATTTTACTCAATAATATATAGTTTACTGGATTGTTTTTTATTTTCGAAAATTAAATTTGAAA